>NW_007255984.1:3960-5412 GCF_000164805.1 Carlito syrichta | reverse complement strand
ATCTGTTTCATTCTTTTGCATGTGGTCAGCCAGTTTTTCCAGTCCCTTTTACTGAATAGGTTCTCCTCTCCTCTCCCCATTGGTTGTTGTTGGGGGTTTTGTTGATAAATTGAGGTTTTGGTATCAGAATCTCTATCGTGTTTCATTTGTCTATATGCCTGTTCTTGTACCAATACGAGGCTATTTTGGTTATTGTAGCCTTATGATAAAGTTTAAAGTCTGGAAGTGTGATATCTCCCACTTTGTTTTCTTTGCTGAGAATTGTTTTGGCTATTTGTAGTCATTTATGTTTCCATATGAATGTTTGTATTGTTTCCAGGTCTGAGAAGAATGATGTTGGTAATTTAATGGGTATAGTGTTGAATCTATAGATTGCCTTTGGTAGGATGGACATCTTAACAATGTGGATTCTTTCAATCCATGAACATGAACATTTTTCCATTTGTTTGTTTCATCTCTGACTTCTTTGAGCCATGTTTTGTAGTTTTCATTGTCAAGATCTTTCACTTCTCTGTTTAGGAAGATGCCAAGGTATTTCATTTTGTGTGTGTGGCTGTTGTGAATGGGATGTTTTTTATTTGGTTCTCTGCCTCTTTTTTGTTGGAGTAAAAGAATGTGACTGTCTGTTGCACATTTATTTTGTACCCTGAAACTTTGTCAAAATCCTTGATCAGTGCTAGGAGGTTTTTGACAGATTCTCTTGAATTTTTTATGTATAGGATCATATTGTCAGCTAAGAGGGATAACTTGACTTCTTCTTTTTCTATTTGGATACATCTGGTTTCCTTCTCCTGTATGATTGCTTTAGCTAGGACATTCAACACAGTGTTGAAATGGAGGGGTGAGAGTGGACAGTCTTGTCATTTTCCAGTTTTCAGGGGAAATGCTTCTAGTTTCTTTCCATTTAGCAATGTGTTGACTGTGGGTTTATCAGAGATGGTTCTTAATGTTTTGAGGTATGTCCCCTTTATGCCTAGCTATTTGGGGGTTTTTATCAAGAAGAAGTGCTAGATTTTTACAAACGCTTTATCTGCATTTAATGATATAGTCATATGGTTCTTGTTTTTACATCTGCTGGTGTATTCAATTGCATTTATGGTCTTGCAGATACTGAACCAGCCTTGCATCCTGGAGATGAGGTTTATTTGGTCATGGTACATGATTTTTGAGATGTGTTGTTGGACCTGATTTGCTAGAATCTTGTTGAGAATTTTTGCTTTTATGTTCATCAGGGATATTGGCCTATAGTTCTTTCTTTGTTGGATCTTTACCTGGTATCAGTGTGATGTCAGCTTCATAAAGTGATTTGGGGAGAGCTCTGCTTTCTTGATGACCTGGAATGTCTTAAGTAGGATTGATTTTACCTCCTCCTCCTTGCAAGTTTTGTAAAATTCCACTGGAAATTCTCTGGTCCATGGCTTTTGTGTGTGTGTGGGGGGGGGGGGGGTTTTA
>NW_007255984.1:0-3940 GCF_000164805.1 Carlito syrichta | reverse complement strand
GGGGGGGGGGGGGGGGGGGTGGTTTTCTTATGACAGAGTCAATTTCCTGTGTTGTTATTTGTCTATTTAGGAACTCAATTTTCTCTAGTTTCAACCTTGGAAGGTTGTATGATATTAGAAGGTCTTCCAATTTTTTAGGTTATCAAGTTTTTTCCATATATGTGTGCATAGTGATCACTAATACTCAACTTTACCATAAGGCTACGGTAGACAAAACAGCCTGGTATTAGTACAAGAACAGGCACATAGGCCAATGGAACAGGATAGAGATTCCAGAAGCAAAGCCTCAATTCCTCAATCAAAATCATTTTTGACAAAGCCTCCAACAACAACCACTAGGGAGAGGAGAACCTATTCAGTAAATGGTTCTGGGAAAACTGGCTGACCACATACAGAAGATTGAAACAGGACCCCTACCTATCACCATAAACAAAAATTAACTCTAAATGGATCAAAGACCTACACATAAAACCTCAAACTATAAGAATCTTAGAAAACACAAGAGACAACCTTATGGAAATTGGAACTGGCAACCAATCCCTATTCAGAACCCTAAAGACCAGTACCTTAAGAAATAAGATGGACCAAAAAAAAAAAAAAGAAAAGAAAAGAAAAGAAATGAGATAGATAAGTGGGATCTCATCAAACTGACTAGCTTCTACAAAGCAAAAGAAACCATCAAGAGAGCAGAGAGACAGTCCACAAAATGGGAAAAAATATTTGCCAACTGTATATCTGACAAAGGCCTAACATTTAGGATCTACAAGGAACTCAAATGCACCAAAAGGAAAAAAAACAAACAGCTCCTTTAAAAAGTGGGCAAATGACATGAATAGACACTTCTAAAAAAAGATATATTGGCAGCCAACAGACACATGAAAAAGTGCTCAGCCTCAGTCATCATTGGAGAAATCAAAACCACATTGAGTTACCACCTAGCCCCAGTAAGAATGGTCATCATTAATAAAACAAACAACAATAAATGCTGATGAGGATGTGGAGAAAAAGGAAGGTTTCTACACTGCTGGTGGGAATGCAAATTAGTACAACCTCTTTAGAAGACAGTGTGGCAATTTCTGAAAGAACTAGAAATTGACCTTTCATATGACCCAGCAATTCCCCTACTGGGATATACCTAGAGGAACTCAAATCATCCTACAAAAAAAGATACCTGCACAGGTATGTTTGTTGCAGCTCTGTTCACAATAGCAAAAACAGAACCAACCATGTTGCCCATCGAACCTGGACTGGATAAAAAAACATGGTACATATACACAATGGAATATTACGCAGCCATGAAGGACAAACATATGCACTTTGCAGCAACTTGGATGGATCTAGAGTCAATTATACTCAGTGATCTATCACAGAAACAAATAACAGAGTAACATATGTTCTCACTCATAAGCAGACTTGAACAATTATAATACTATAAGAAAAAGAAGTAGTGGGAAACTCTCAGGGAAGAGGAGGTGGGATTGGCAGTTGAGGGAAACTGCTAGGGGAGGAAGGGGCATACTTCATCAACAAGGGTATCTGCATAATCAACATTTGTATACCTAACCCTGAATTGTACCCCACATCTTTATAATGAAAAAAAATCACGATACTCATTTGTATTTCTTCAGAGTCAGTTATTACTTGATTTTTTGCATTTCTGATTGTGTTTATTTGGGCTTTTTTTCTCTTTTTCTTGGTCATTCTGGCTAGGGGTTCATCAATTTTTTTTTTATCCTTTCAAAGAACCAGTTTTATGTTTCTTTTTTTTTTTTCCTATGATATTTTTGTCTTCTATGTACTGTATTTGGGCTTTCACTTTGTTGATCTGAATTCTTCTGCTGAAGTTAGGTTTTAGTGCTCTTTCCTTTCTAACTTCTTCAGGTGATTTGTTAGGCTGTCAATTTGTTCTCTTTTTATTTTCTTGATGTGTGTTCATAAAGAGATATAAATTATCCTCTTAGTATTGTTTTCCTGCCATCCCTGAGGTTTTGGTAAAATGTTTGTTTTCATTTGTTTCCAGGAACTTTTAAACTTCTGCTTTGATTTCTGTGTTGACCCAGGAGTTATTCCGTATTATGCTGTTTGTGGGTTTGGGGGGAATTTTGTTTAATTTTATTCCAATGTTTCTGAGAAGGTGCATGGCAGTATTTCAAATTTGCAAAATTTGTATATGCTTGCTTTATGGTCAAGATGTGGTCGATCTTAGAGTATGTTCCATGTGGTGATGAATAAAATGTATATTGTTTTTTGGCTGGAGTTTTCTGTAGGTATCTACTAAGTCCATTTGACCAAGCATCCAGTTGAGGTTCTGGATCTCCTTGTTGATTTTTTTGTCTTGAAAATCTATCTAGGGTTGTAAGTCCTGAGCTATGATAGTGTTAAAGTCAATATCTTTTTTAGTTAACTTAGTAATTGCTTTATAAAAGATGGTACTCCTGTGTTGAGTGCATATATGTTTAGGATGAATATTTCTTGTTCATGTGTCGAAACTTTTATCATTATGTAGTGTCCTTTCTTATCTTTTTTGATTTTTGATAGCCTGAAAGTTGTTTTGTGTGATATTAAGATCATGACTCTTGTCTTCTTTTGTGGTCCATTTACCTGAAAATTTGTTTTCCATCCTCTTTGAGTCTGTGGGCATCCTTTGCGGTGAGATGAGTTTCCTGGAGGCAGCAAATTACTGGGTTTCTTGGATGCAGCAAATTACTGGGTCATTTGTTTTGTTTTGTTTTGTTTTCCAACTTGCTATTCCATGTCTTTTTAGTGCTGCATTTAGTCCATTCACATTCAGGCTGATTATTGAAATGTAAGAGTTTGACCCAGACATAATGCTCTTATAATGGTATTTTGGTTTTGTTTAGCTTTTGTGTTCATATATGCATGTGCTTTCTTTTTTGTGGGTATGCTGTGTGTTCTGTTTGTTGCTTCTGTGTTTGTGATCTTGTGAAGTATATGGTCTTACTTTTGTTTATTTTTTCTTCTGTGCACAGCACCTTTTAAAGCAGCTCCTGTAGAGCTTGAAGCAGCTTATTCTTGAAGCAGCTTATTCTCTTAGGGATTGGATGTCTGGGAAGGATTTTAATTCTCCATTGCTGATGAAGTTTAGCTTAGCTAGATAGGAAATTCTTGGTTGAAATTGTTTATCTTTGAGAAAATTAAAAATCAGTGTTCAATTTCTTCTGGCCTATAGTGTTTCTGCAGATAAGTCTGCAGCAATTCTGATTGGTCTCCCCTGGTATGTAGTCTGACCTTTTTCCCTTGCTGCCTTTACAATTTTTTTCTTTTGTATCTATTTTGTTGTAGGGAAATTATTATGTGTCCAGGGATTGTTCTTCTCATAAGATGTCTTACATGGGAACTCTGGATCTCTTGTGCTTTTATAGTCTTTCTGGCCAGATGAGGGAAGTTTTCTTGAATGACCTCACAGAATGTTTGTTCCAAGGTGTTTTCCATTTCTCTTTCTATTTCAGGTATTCTTATCACATGTAGGTCTGAGTTCTTGATAAATTCACACATCTCTTGGAGATTTTCCTCTTTCTACTTGTGCTATTTTTTCCTATATTTTTAATAGATTGTGTTAATTCCATATTTTGGTCTTCCAGCTCTGAGATTCTTTCTTCCGCCTGGTCAATTCTGTTTCCCATGCTTATTAGTTTGTTATTTATTTCTTGGATGAAGTTTTTTATTTCAATTATTTCTAAGTATGCTTTCTTAAGTCTGTCTAGCTACATTGTGATTTCATTTAGTTTTATTCCTTGCATTTCTAGATTTTTAATCATTCTGTCCAATGATTATCTGATCTCTGTTAGTACCTGCTGGATACTGTCATTCTGAGAGATAGCCATTGTTTGTGACCCAGTAACTATTCTTTCAAGTAATGACTCTTCTGGGACTCTGATGGTTACCAGCAGTTTTTTTTTTTTTTTTTTTTTTTTTTTTT
>NW_007255983.1:3480-6913 GCF_000164805.1 Carlito syrichta | reverse complement strand
GGCTGTTCATTAAGATTTAAATGAGCATCCTCCCCTCGTGTCCCACCACCACTCCTTCCCTCTGGCAGTCAGACATGCTCAGGTGACTTGTTCTGGCCAGTGACAGACATCGCTTTCCGGTGGAGACTAAGACCACTGTTAGTTTTGCCACGCTCGTTCCCTCCCTGCCCACCAAGGAACCTGCAATTCTCTAGTGGCTACTAGGGCAACCTGGGTTCCTAGGTCAGAATGACGACAACTCGAATAGAGCACTCCTATGAACATCAAAGTATATTATCTAAGAAAGAAGTGTAATGCAAATTTAAACAGCAAATATCTAACACTGAATCATACACGATTTTCAGCAATGAAGAGCCTAGCCCCTCAAGTAAAGAGAAAAATTAAATCAAGCAATTAAATACAATTTTTGTTTATCTCTGATTTTAAGATAATTTTTTTTTTGGTTGAACCACCATGCCCATCATTGATTTTAAGATAATTTTTAGAGAAAATTTTTCAGTTAGATAATTTTGATACTTTTTATACGTACGTTATCTCATTTCATTTGCACTTTAGGAAAATATCAAGAATGGCCCTGCACTTCGCTAATTTCCTGTTGAATATGTCTCTGGTTCCTCTGTCTTTGATCCCGCATGTTTTATGGCTGCTGTGTGGCTATATATATATATATATAGGCTTTTTTTTAAATTTCAAGTTTGTCACTCGGTGAAGTTTAGGCTTCTATTGAATTTCTTACCCAAGTAGTTAACGTGGTATCCTAGGAATAGTTGTTTAATCCTTACCCCCTTTCTTTTTCTTTTTTTTTCTTTTTTTTTTTTTTTTTGAGTTAGAGTCTCACTCTGTCGCCCAGACTGGAGTGCGGTGGCCGCTCCCGGCCACCGCAACCTCGACCTGCTGGGGTCTGGCGATCCTTCCGCCTCAGCCTTCCTAGTGGCCGGAATTACAGGCATGCGCTAAAACACCAGGCTAATTTTTTGATTTTATTGTAGAGATGAGGTCTCGCCTGCCCGGGCCGGTCTCGAACCTGCGGGCTCAGGCAACCCACTCACCTCAGCTTCCCAAAGGCGCGGGATTACAGGCTGAGCCACCGAGCCGGGCTCCCTTACCCCCTTTCGATCTCCCCCTTCAGATGACCAGTGTTGTCTCATTCTTTGTGTGTGTGTTGGAGTCTCACTCTGTAACCTAGACTCGGGCAATCCTTCCACCTCAGCCTTCCAAGTACCTAGAACTCCAGGCATGTGCTACCATGCCTGGTTTATTTTTGATTTATTGTAGAGACGATGTTTCACCGAGTGGCCCGGCTGATCTTGACCTCCTGGGCTCAGGCACTCCTCTGTCCTAGGCCTCCAAAAGTGCAGGGATGACAGGCTGAGCCACGGCACTCGGCCTTTATCTCATCTTTATGTCCATAGGTACATAGTGTTTAGCTCTCTCATATAAGTGAGAGAATGTGGTATTTGGTTTTCTTCTGCATTAACTTGCTTAGGATTGCGGCATCCGGCTGCATCCACGTTGTTGCGAGAGACGTGACTTGATTCTTTATGGCTGTGTAGCATTCCATGGTGTATTTGTGTTGTTTTTTCTGATGCGATCCATTGCTGATGAGCACCTAGATTGATTTCATGTGTTTTCTACTGTGAATACTGCCACCACATACGTTTGTGTGGCAGGTATCTTTTGGTGAAAGGATTTATGTTTCATTGGATATATACCCAGTATTGGTATTGCTGGGTTGCGTGGTGAGTTTATTTTTAAATCTTTCAGCAAACTCCAAAACTGCTTTGCAAAGGACTGAACTAGTTTTCATTCCGACCAACAGTGTGTGAGTGATACTTTTCTGCACAACCTCATCAACATCTGACATTTTTTGACTTATTGACAATAGCCGTCTTACTGGTGAGAGATGATATCTCATTGGGAATGTGGTCTGCATTTCTCTGATGATTATCGATGTTAAATATTCTTTTCATTTGTTTGCTAGCTGCTTGTTTCATATTTTAAAATGTCTGTCGATGTTCTTAGCTCACTTTTTTAATGAGGTTGATTTTTTTCTTTTTGGGATTTTTAAGTTTCTTACTGACTCTGAATATTATGGCTTTGTCGGATGCATGGTTTGCAAATATTTTCTCCCGTTTGGTGGATTGTCTGTGTACTCCGTTGAATGTTTGTTTTTGCTATGCATACGCATTTTAGCTTAATGAAGTTCTACTTGTCCGTTTTTGTTCGTTACGTTTGCTTTTGCAGACTCAGAAATAAATGTGTTGCTTAGGCCAATATCTTGCAGTGTGTCTCATGGGTTTTCTTCTAAATGTGTATTGTTTGAGGTATTACATTTCCATCTTAAACGCACCTACAGCTCCTTCTTGCAGGTGGTGACAGATGAGTGCTTAGCTTCTTCCTTCTGCGTATGCTCAGCCGATTCTCCCAGAACTATGCATAATAGAGAGTGTCCTTTCATCGGTGATTATTTCTGTCCACTTTACCAAGATCGATGGGTATTGGTTGTAGGTGAGCAGCTTTATTTCTGGGCTCTCTGTTCTGTTGTATTAACCTGTGTATCTACTAGGAAAGCGTATTTTCTAAAACTAGAATTAGACAAGGAGGTACACTCTCACCCCTTCTATTTAGCATTGTTCTGGAAGTCCTGGTCAGAGTAATCAGGCAATAGAGATAGATAAGATGTATCCAGGTAAAAAAAAAAAAAAGAAAGTCAAATTATGTCTCTTCACAGAGATACGGTTGTTTCTATATTTAGAGAACTGTAAGGACATCCCTAAATTACTCCTAGACTTAATATGAGACCTCGGTGAACTCCCAGGATACAAAATCGATGTTCAAAAATTAATAGCATGTCTATATGCCAACAGCGTTCGAGCTCGGATCCAAATCGAGAACACAATCCCAGCTGGGCTCGGTGGTTCAGCCTGTAATCCCACGCTTTGGGAGGTGTAGGTGAGTGGATTACCCGAGCCCGCGGGTTCGAGACCTGCCTGGGCAACTTGGGGAGATCTCATCTCTACAATAAATCAAAGACTTAGCCGGGCGTGGTAGTGCGTGCTCGTAGTTCCAGCTACTTGGAAGGCTGAGGCCGAAGGCTCGCCAGAGCCCAGCAGGTCGAGGTTGCGGTGGCGGGGAGCGTGCCTCTGCACTCCAGTCTGGGCGACTGAGTGATACTCCAACTGAATCCAAAAAAGAACACGCTCCCTTTTACCACAAAGACACACACACACAACTTGAAATAATTTTATATAAGGAGATGATGCATGTCTACAGAGAGAAATACAAAATATTGTTGAAAAAATGAAAGAGATACAGACAAATTGAAGACTCCCAACTTCATGAATCGAAAGAATCGACATCACTGAAATGTTTGTACTGCCTAAAGCGATCTGAAGTTCATGCAATTTCTATCAACCCACGAGTTCCACTTTTT
>NW_007255983.1:1005-2769 GCF_000164805.1 Carlito syrichta | reverse complement strand
TAAAAAATCAGGCAGTTATGGGTGGAACACGCCATGGTCCCAGCCGCTTGAGAGGCTAAGGGGGAAGGAGTATCTGTGACTAGGAGATGGATGCTGTGGTGAGCTCCGATCGTTCCATTGCACTCCAGCCTGCATGACAGAGGGTGACTCTGTCTCCAGAAATAAAAGAAAATAATGATATTGAGTGGTCTGTTTAATAACATAAAATTATAAAGACAGATCCGTTTTTTAAATTATATGCAAAAAAAATTTTTTTTGTAGGACGGGCTCGGTGACTGAGACCGTGATCCCAGCATTTTGGGAGGCCGAGGCGAGTGGATCGCCTGAGCCCACGGGTTCGAGACCCACCCCGACACTTGGTAAAACTTCAACTCTACAATAAATCAAAAATTAGCTGGCCGTGGTGGCTCACACCTGTAATTCCAGCTACTTGGAAGACTGAGGTGGAAGAATCGCCAGAGCCCAGCAGGTCGAGGCTGCGGTGACCTGGAGCGTGCCACTACAATGCAGTCTGGATGACAGAGTGAGACTCCTACTCCAAAGAAAAACTATGATACAGAAGCATGTAAATGATGCCTTCGGCACCGGACAGGACCCAGTGTCACTGCAGCTTCTGTTGGAATAGAACCGAGTAGGAATGATTAGCATGTTGATGCCCTTTTGTGGTGTTGCTCTCAGGACCAAGTAGGAATGACAAGCAGATTGATGCCCCTTTGTGGTGTTGTTTCAAGGACCGAAATGGAATGTAAATAAGATGGTGGCATTCCTTTGGGAGTCTAAGAAGTAATTCTGAAGCAGGGAGCCCAGGCAAACCTTCTCTACAGTTACAGCTATCGTATTACATTCTGGGACAGGGCAGGTATTTATTAAGTAGGCAGGGTGAACAGCAGATACGGTTTGGTGGAAAATGTCATGCATCGTGACTAGTCAAGGGTAGAACTGAAGACACACCCAAGGGTGTCTGGTAAGTGGACTTCTGAAAACTGATATAAACGACTGGACATGGGACTTCGCGGAACTCTTTGAAAACATAAAGCGTTTCTGGGTTTGAAGAGTTTGCATTATTTTTTAAATTTCCACTTTGATTTCTGAAAAATGGAGTCACTTTCCTCACAAGTGGATACAATATGTATGTTAGATGCCAGAATCTCCGTGGGACCACTAAAAATGTTAGGTTGAGAATCCTGGTAGGGGACTTTAAAATGTTAGATCAGACCCACCGGTGTTGTGGTGCGCAATCCAGTGACTCTTGAAAGATGCAAAGAATTGTACAGAAGTTAGATAGCATGATATAGTTTTTTAGAAAGTAAATTAGAGAGAAGAGAGAGGAGATTCACCTCCCCGATGTAGGAGAGGAGGTCAAAATTAGGAAACATGGCTACAATCGCTCAGAGAGACGTGACCAGACTGTAGCTTAGCAAAGGAAGATTCACTGCTGTGTAAAGTTGAATGTCTTTTAAACATTCCCTTTGAGAACAGCACCCCTGCTTCCCAGGTTCTGCCGGCTGCTTCTCCTCCTCCTCCTCCTCTTCCTTCCCTCTGGGGAGCCTGAGAGCGATCGGGTTCCACACGGGAGATTCTTCTGGGACTCTGCTCTCCACAGATTCTTTCCTCGAGTCATTCTTCCACCCGGCTAGCCCTGCTTCCTCCGCCCTAGCTGGGCATCGACGAGACGAGAGAAGATCAGGCCATGTCACTGGTCCCCGGGGCCCATGTGGGACTTTTCTACGGGGACCTGAAGTCACGTATTCTGGTCCTGCCCTT
>NW_007255983.1:0-985 GCF_000164805.1 Carlito syrichta | reverse complement strand
TGAGGTGGAAGAATCGCCAGAGCCCAGCAGGTCGAGGCTGCGGTGACCTGGAGCGTGCCACTACAATGCAGTCTGGATGACAGAGTGAGACTCCTACTCCAAAGAAAAATTATGATACAGAAGCATGTAAATGATGCCTTCGGCACCGGACAGGACCCAGTGTCAGTGCAGCTTCTGTTGGAATAGAACCGAGTAGGAATGACTGGCGTGCTGACGCCCTTTTGTGGTGTTGCTCTCAGGACCAAGTAGGAATGACAAGCGGATTGATGCCCCTTTGTGGTGTTGTTTCAAGGACCGAAATGGAATGTAAACAAGATGGTGGCATTCCTTTGGGAGTCTAAGAAGTAATTCTGAAGCGGGGAGCCCAGGCAAACCTTCCCTAGAGTTACAGCTATCGTATTACATTCTGGGACAGGGCAGGTATTTATTAAGTAGGCAGGGTGAACAGCAGATACGGTTTGGTGGAAAATGTCATGCATCGTGACTCGTCAAGGGTAGAACTGAAGACACACCAGAGTAACTTTCCTTTCTTATTCAACCAAGGGACCCGAGTTTTCACCCCCAGTGTTTCAAGGCTTTCATATTCATCAGCTGAGCTGACTGGAGAGGTCTTCCAAAGGGCCTTTTCCTGCTTTCTGGTTACTCATGAGTGACTCTGCACAGCGTGAGGCACGTTAGCTGCTCTGGTCATTCTGGGGTCGGGGGAAGTGCATAGCGTGGAAAGGGCAGGACGGGATTCTCTGAAGACAGCACTCAGCTCTCTCTTGCTAGAGATACAGGTTACAGGCATCTGTCCAAATCCTGTGTTTCCAGAGCAGAAAATCAAATGCCACATCTTGTGACTTACAAGTGGGATTGTTTTTTGTGAGTTGGAGTCTCACTCTGTCACTCAGGCAGGAGTTCTGTGACGGTCTCACAGACACCACGGCCTCGACCTCTGAGCTCAGGTGATCCTTCCACCTCAGCCTTCCGGGTAGCTGGAACC
>NW_007255982.1:0-6215 GCF_000164805.1 Carlito syrichta | reverse complement strand
CAACAGGATATTTTATCTAAGCACGTTTCAATAAAATACGGGTCTGTGTTTTTATTTCGGTGTGGAAAAAAGTGGTTAAGGCTACAGCAACAAGAAGTTCTTTCTAATGACTGGCTATGGATTCAGGGCTCTGGTGTAAACTTTTGCTTCTTAATTTGTAATTTGAAAGAGGTAGGGTACAATTCAGGTGAAATATATGAATATTCATTTTACAGGAACCCTTGTTGTTCAGGCCTGTCCCCGACCGTCCCGGCACCCCGGGCAGAATCCAACTACTGCAAGTCCTGGCCCTCCCCCTCCCCTGCATCTCCCAACTCTGAAAATCTTTTTTGTTGTCGTTATTATGATGGTTGTGCAAGGTCCACTTATGAGTGAGTACATGTGATACCCAGTTTTTGCTTCCGTGAAAGGTCACCCAGTAGTATAGACTCTAACTCCATCCAGGTTTCCGTGAACTTCGTGAGTTTGTTCTCGTTGTGACTGCATAATATGGCATTGTTCCTACGTACCACATATTTTGAATCCAGTCCTCTTTAGATGGGCAGGATGGTTGGCTCCATGTCCTTGCTACTGCGAACAATGTGGCGATAAACATACATGTGCAAATATCTCTTTGAGAGAGGGATTTCGTTCTTCCTGGTATGTTCCCAGTAGGAGGATGGCAGGGTCGATTTTTAGATCGGTTAGGAATCACCAAATGGTTATCCACAGAGCTGGTCCGAGTTTACACTCCCACGAGCAGTGTAGAAGTGTTCCCTTTTTGTCATTTCCACGCCAGCACGTGTTGTTTTGGGAATGATGGATGATAGCCATCCTGACTGAAAATAGGTGACTCCTCAAGGTAGTTTTCACTTGCATTTTCGGATGACAAATGAGGCTGAGCTTTTTCCAACGTCTTTGGTGGCTGCTTGTATGTCTGCTGTTGAGAAGGGTCTCTTCCTATCTTTTGCTCACTGTGAAATGAGGCTGTTTGTTTTTTTCTTGTCGGCAAGTGGCAGTTCCTTGTAGTTCCGAGCTGATCATCCCTTGTCAGATGTACATTCGCAAATATATTTTCCGCATCTGTGGGTTGCGTTTCTCTTTGAGTCAGGGCCTCACTCTGAGGCCCAGACGGTACTAGAGTGGTACAACCATACCTGACCACAGGGTAGACCTCCGGGGCTCAGGCAATCCTCCCAAGCGGCTGCAACGAAAAGCCTATGTCTCCATGCCCAGCTCATTGATGACATTTTGGAGATAGAGATGAGGCTGCCTGATGTTACACAGTCATGTTTCAACTCCTGGGCTCCAGCAATCTTCCGTCCTCAGTCTGCCAAAGTGCTGGATGAGAGGTGGGAGATTCCATGCCTGGCCTACCCTTAGCAGGAGTCGTTTTGGTGCACAATGAGGTGTGCTTTGATTGCGGGGATACACTTCCTAGCTGTCCATAGCCAACGATTTAGCTTGCTTCCCTTAGGGTTCTATGAGTTTCCTTTCCTTCTCACCACCAACATTCACCACTCAACTTTGCGGAGAGCACCCTGGCATTTGTTCTTGCCACATAGTCTCCTTGAAAAAGTAGCCAGACCTGTTAGTGAGAATTTCAGAGTGCTGTGATCATAGACAGTGCCTCTACTGCGAGGAAAACCTTCTCCAAACCCATGCGCGGGAGCCAACGGGAAGGACAGAGACCCACTTCTCTTGGAGTGACATCCATGCTTCAGGGGTGGGTGCTGAGTGAGGCCAGGTGTCCAGGTCCTAACGGGTGATCGCCACCAGCATGTAACCTCTGCTCTACAAGAAAAGCAGCGTGAAGACAATCTGAACCCCACTGTCCCGGCCTGCCCGGCCCTGCACAGAGCTCCATCCTGTGAGTGGGCAACAGATGGGGGAAGGAAGCCCCAGCCTCTGGGACTCACTTGCCAGGAACGGAGCCTCCATGACTCAGAGCTGGAAGGAAGAAGACACTGACTCTCCGGTCTGGGAGCTGAGGGGAGACACAGCATCATCTTCTTGGCCACACTCAACCAAGCAGACCTTTCGTCATGTACAGCTCGGGGTGGGGATAGGTCATGGCCATGTGCCACCTACTCTCAATGCTCTCTCGGAGACCAAACCTTTCTGGTGGCTTGGCTGCCTAAATTAGGACAACTTCCAGAGACTTTCAACAGCTTTTGGAAAGCAGCAGCTATCATGGGCTAGGATTGTTCTCCGAGTGGATGTCCACCGAGCTCCCATACTGTTGGTGCGGGTGTGGAATCTCTAGGCTTTTTCTTCAATTATTCATTGGAAGGCATTCATCGGCATTTCGGACACCAATCCTCAGCCACGTATAGTAAAATGAATTCAATTAGAAACCATGCCAAGTGGGATTGATTTCTGGGAAACATGTGTAGCACAACGTACAAAACGTAAATGTCATTTCAACCAAAACTCAACAAAGGAAAATTCCGCACTAGCAGTATAAAAGTAGCCACATACAACCTTCTTTATTGAGGTCGAAGGGATTTGAGAAAAATTCACACTGATTCATGATACAAACACTAAAATGTAACTCCGAATAGAAGAAAACCTCCTTCACCTGATAAAGGCCACATAGGAAAACACAAAACTGACATGATTACTCCATGGTGAAACTTTCAGCTTTTTCCGGAAGATCAAGAAGTATACGTGGATATAGTCTTCCACCACTTCCCTTCAAGATAGGGTTAAGAATGTGAACAGAACAATTAAACAAAAAAACAATTTTTCAAAGGTATCCTCACGGGAGACGAAGGAGTAAAGTTAACTCAGTTCTCATAGACACGACGCGACGTATAGACAGCTCCAACAAGTTCACCAGACACACACACACATACACACACACTCACACACACACACTCACCCTTTCAGAACTCAAAATTCAGCATTGTTGCGGGACACAAATTCAACATACAAACACCTGGTGTCTCTCTACACTTTCAAAGTCCACCTGAAGAAACCACTAAGGAAACAATTCAATTACCGTAGCAGCCAAAACCACAAAATAGTACAAAAACAAAGTTAAGCGGACAATAGAACAGTACACTAAACAGTACACACTCATGCTGATAGACATTGCAGAGGACATAAGCCAATGGAAAGGAAATGCTCGGTTCAATAAATAAAAACCATGACGTGGGAAGATGCCACTACTACACAACGCATTAAAAACACAAAGAAATCTCGACCAAAACCCAAATGTCTAGTCTTTCAGAAGAATTGCATGAGACCGGCAGTAGCCCAAACTCTCTTCAAAATGGGCAAAGTGTAGGGTTTCACACTTTCTGCTTTCACCAAAGTCCAGTAAACCAAACACAGAGGCAATGGTATAAAACCCTAACGATTGATCCATGGAACAGAACGAACACTGAGGAATCAGTGGACACATTTATGGCCACATACATTCCGTGGGAATAGGGCAGTCCTTCCACACACACTTCTCAGAAAACTGGATACTCTCATGCATAATCCAGCAGTTCCACTTCCAGCAAAAGCCACAACACAGGTAAGAAAATACAAGAAAAGAAGAGTCTGTGAACTCACGGTTAAGGGTCCATGTCCAAGAGCGGCCTGACTCACGTTCCCTCGACGTGGTAGGGGGGCCCCAGCTCCGCCGCCTGCGGGGGGCCCAGCTCCGCCGCCAGCGGGGGGCCCAGCTCCGCGGCCAGCGGGGGGCCCAGCTCCGCGGTCGTCCCGGTCGCCGCGAGCCACACTCTGGGGTCCCGCAGCGCGGGAGTCCGAAGCACTCCGTGGGAGGCCGCGGCCCGGGAGGCGGAACCGCGTTGCGCCTCGGTGCTCGCAGGCAGGATTCTGAGGAAGGATCGCGTCAACCCAGCAGGTCACGCGGCCGGGACGCGACGCGCCGTCCTCACGCCAGGGCGCTGCAGCCCCGCAATGGCGAGGGACCCGGAGCCCCGCCCCCACAAGAGAGAGATTGACAGCAGGTACCATTCATTGTGCAGAGTAGGTGTCTGACACCCCGCAACAACTCCCACGTAACGTTAACACAGGGAAACACGCCAACGTGGTCAGAAAGAAAACATGCCAGAAAGCTCCACATACCTCCGCAGGGAAAAAGACACACATCTGGAGCACGCATTTGAAGTAGCAGTATACAGTTGCTGTCGTCAATGAAACATATCCAGTCAGTCAACTGGGATACATTTCAAAAATAAGTTAACTAACAATCAGCAACAGGATATTTTATCTAAGCACGTTTCAATAAAATAAGGGTCTGTGTTTTTATTTCGGTGTGGAAAAAAGTGGTTAAGGCTACAGCAACAAGAAGTTCTTTCTAATGACTGGCTATGGATTCAGGGCTCTGGTGTAAACTTTTGCTTCTTAATTTGTAATTTGAAAGAGGTAGGGTACAATTCAGGTGAAATATATGAATATTCATTTTACAGGAACCCTTGTTGTTCAGGCCTGTCCCCGACCGTCCCGGCACCCCGGGCAGAATCCAACTACTGCAAGTCCTGGCCCTCCCCTTCCCTGCATCTCCCAACTCTGAAAATCTTTTTGGTTGTCGTTATTATGATGGTTGTGCAAGGTCCACTTATGAGTGAGTACATGTGATACCCAGTTTTTGCTTCCCGTGAAAGGTCCCCCCAGTAGTATAGACTCTAACTCCCATCCCAGGTTTTCCGTGAACTTCGTGAGTTTGTTCTCGTTGTGACTGCATAATATGGCATTGTTCCTACGTACCACATATTTTGAATCCAGTCCTCTTTAGATGGGCAGGATGGTTGGCTCCATGTCCTTGCTACTGCGAACAATGTGGCGATAAACATACATGTGCAAATATCTCTTTGAGAGAGGGATTTCGTTCTTCCTGGTATGTTCCCAGTAGGAGGATGGCAGGGTCGAGTTTTAGATCGGTTAGGAATCACCAAATGGTTATCCACAGAGCTGGTCCGAGTTTACACTCCCACGAGCAGTGTAGAAGTGTTCCCTTTTTGTCATTTCCACGCCAGCACGTGTTGTTTTGGGAATGATGGATGATAGCCATCCTGACTGAAAATAGGTGACTCCTCAAGGTAGTTTTCACTTGCATTTTCGGATGACAAATGAGGCTGAGCTTTTTGAAATGTCTTTGGTGGCTGCGTGTGTGTCTGTTTATTGACAAGGGTCTGTACATATCGTTTGCTCACTTTGACATGAGGCTGTTTGTTTTTTCCTTGACAGCACGTGGGAGTTCCTAGCAGATCCTAGATGATCATCCTTTTTCAGATGTACATTTGCAAATATTTTTTTTCCAGTCGGCGGCTTCTTGTTCTCTTTCTGGAGTCAGGGCCTCACTCTGATGACCAGAGTGGAGTAGAGTGGTACAATCATACCTGACCACAGTGTGGACCTCCTGGGCTTAGGCAATCCTCCCAGACAGCTACAAATACAAGCCTATGTCTCCATGCCCAGCTCATTGATGACATTTTGGAGATAGAGATGAGGCTGCCTGATGTTAGACAGTCATGTTTCAACTCCTGGGCTCCAGCAATCTTCCGTCCTCAGTCTGCCAAAGTGCTGGACGAGAGGTGGGAGATTCCAGGCCTGGCCTACCCTTAGCAGGAGTCGTTCTGGTGCACGATGAAGTGTGCTTTGCTTGCTGAGATACACTTCCTAGCTGTCCATAGCCAACGATTTCGCTTGCTTTTCTTATGGAGCTATGAGTCTCCTTTACTTCTCACCACGAATATTCACCCCTCAACCTTGCGGAAAGCACCCTTGGATTTGTTCTTGCCACATACTCTCCTTGAACAGTAGCCAACCCTTTTAGTGGTAATTTCAGAGGGCTGTGATCATACGAGGGGCCTCTAATGCGAGGAAAACCTCCTCTAAACCCATGCTGTGGAGCCAAAGGTAAGGACAGAGACCCACTTCTCTTGGAGTGACACCCATGCTTCAGGATGGGTGCTGAGTGAGGTCATGTTTCCAAGTCCTCACAGGTGGCCGCCACCAGCATGCAACCTCTGCTCTACAAGAAAAGCAGCTTGCAGACAATTTGACCCCATTTTCCCAGCCTGCCAGGCCCGGGACAGAGCTCCAATCCTGTGAGTGGGCAACAGGTGGAGGAAGGAAGCCCCAGCCTCTCGGACTCACTTGCCAGGAACTGAACCTCCAGGACTCAGAGCTGGAAAGAGGACACTGACACTCTGGTCTGGGAGCTGAGGGAAGACACAGCACCAACTTCTCGACCACACTCAACCATGCAGACCTTT
>NW_007255981.1:3942-5221 GCF_000164805.1 Carlito syrichta | reverse complement strand
CGAGTCCGAAGCACTCCGTGGGAGGCCGCGGCCCGGGAGGCGGAACCGCGTTGCGCCTCGGTGCTCGCAGGCAGGATTCTGAGGAAGGATCGCGTCGACCCAGCAGGTCACGCGGCCGGGACGCGACGCGCCGTCCTCACGCCAGGGCGCTGCAGCCCCGCAATGGCGAGGGACCCGGAGCCCCGCCCCCACAAGAGAGAGATTGACAGCAGGTACCATTCATTGTGCAGAGTAGGTGTCTGACACCCCGCAACAACTCCCACGTAACGTTAACACAGGGAAACACGCAAACGTGGTCAGAAAGAAAACATGCCAGAAAGCTCCACATACCTCCGCAGGGAAAAAGACACACATCTGGAGAATGCATTTGAAGTAGCAGTATACAGTTGCTGTCGTCAATGAACATATCCAGTCAGTCAACTGGGATACATTTCAAAATAAGTTAACTAACAATCAGCAACAGGATATTTTATCTAAGCACGTTTCAATAAAATAAGGGTCTGTGTTTTTATTTCGGTGTGGAAAAAAGTGGTTAAGGCTACAGCAACAAGAAGTTCTTTCTAATGACTGGCTATGGATTCAGGGCTCTGGTGTAAACTTTTGCTTCTTAATTTGTAATTTGAAAGAGGTAGGGTACAATTCAGGTGAAATATATGAATATTCATTTTACAGGAACCCTTGTTGTTCAGGCCTGTCCCCGACCGTCCCGGCACCCCGGGCAGAATCCAACTACTGCAAGTCCTGGCCCTCCCCCTCCCCTGCATCTCCCAACTCTGAAAATCTTTTTTGTTGTCGTTATTATGATGGTTGTGCAAGGTCCACTTATGAGTGAGTACATGTGATACCCAGTTTTTGCTTCCGTGAAAGGTCACCCAGTAGTATAGACTCTAACTCCATCCAGGTTTCCGTGAACTTCGTGAGTTTGTTCTCGTTGTGACTGCATAATATGGCATTGTTCCTACGTACCACATATTTTGAATCCAGTCCTCTTTAGATGGGCAGGATGGTTGGCTCCATGTCCTTGCTACTGCGAACAATGTGGCGATAAACATACATGTGCAAATATCTCTTTGAGAGAGGGATTTCGTTCTTCCTGGTATGTTCCCAGTAGGAGGATGGCAGGGTCGATTTTTAGATCGGTTAGGAATCACCAAATGGTTATCCACAGAGCTGGTCCGAGTTTACACTCCCACGAGCAGTGTAAAAGTGTTCCCTTTTTGTCATTTCCACGCCAGCACGTGTTGTTTTGGGAATGATGGATGATAGCCATCCTGACTGA
>NW_007255981.1:0-2426 GCF_000164805.1 Carlito syrichta | reverse complement strand
ACTTCCAGGGACTTTGAAGAACTTTTGGAAAGCAGCAGCTATCATGGGCTAGGATTGTTCTCCGAGTGGATGTCCACCGAGCTCCCATACTGTTGGTGCAGGTGTGGAATCTCTAGGCTTTTTCTTCAATTATTCATTGGAAGGCATTCATCGGCATTTCGGACACCAATCCTCAGCCACGTATAGTAAAATGAATTCAATGAGAAACCATGCCAAGTGGGATTGATTTCTGGGAAACATGTGTAGCACGACGTACAAAACGTAAATCTCATTTCAACAAAACTCAATCAAAGGAAAATACCGCACTAGCAGTATAAAAGTAGCCACATACAACCTTCTTTATTGAGGTCGAAGGGATTTGAGAAAAATTCACACTGATTCATGATACAAACACTGAAATGTAACTCCGAATAGAAGAAAACCTCCTTCACCTGATAAAGGCCACATAGGAAAACACAAAACTGACATGATTACTCCATGGTGAAACTCTCAGCTTTTCCCTGAAGATCAAGAAGTATACGTGGATATAGTCTTCCACCACTTCCCTTCAAGATAGGGTCAAGAATGCTGAACAGAGCAATTAAACAAAAAACAATTTTTCAAGGTATCCTCACGGGAGACGAAGAAGTAAAGTTAACTCAGTTCTCATAGACACGACGCGACGTACAGACAGCTCCAACAAGTTCACCAGACACACACACACATACACACACACTCACACACACACACTCACCCTTTCAGAACTCAAAATTCAGCATTGTTGCGGGACACAAATTCAACATACCAAACACCTGGTGTCTCTCTACACTTTCAAAGTCCACCTGAAGAAACCACTAAGGAAACAATTCAATTACCATAGCAGCCAAAACCACAAAATAGTACAAAAACAAAGTTAAGCGGACAATAGAACACTACACTAAACAGTACACACTCATGCTGATAGACATTGCACAGGACATAAGCCAATGGAAAGGAAATACTGGGTTCAATAAATAAAAACCATGACGTGGGAAGATGCCACTACTACACAACGCATTAAAAACAGAAAGAAATCTCGACCAAAACCCAAATGTCTTGTATTTCAGTAGAATTGCATGAGACCTGCAGTAGCCCAAACTGTCCTCAAAACGGGCAAAGTTTAGGGTTTCACACTTTCTGCTTTCACCAAAGTCCAGGAAACCAAACACAGAGGCAATGGTATAAAACCCTAACGATTGATCCATGGAACAGAACGAACACTGAGGAATCAGTGGACACATTTATGGCCACATACATTCCGTGGGAATAGGGCAGTCCTTCCACACACACTTCTCAGAAAACTGGATACTCTCATGCATAATCCAGCAGTTCCACGTCCAGCAAAAGCCACAACACAGGTAAGAAAATACAAGAAAAGAAGAGTCTGTGAACTCACGGTTAAGGGTCCATGTCCAAGAGCGGCCTGACTCACGTTCCCTCGACGTGGTAGGGGGGCCCCAGCTCCGCCGCCTGCGGGGGGCCCAGCTCCGCCGCCAGCGGGGGGCCCAGCTCCGCGGCCAGCGGGGGGCCCAGCTCCGCGGTCGTCCCGGTCGCAGCGAGCCACACTCTGGGGTCCCGCAGCGCGGGCGTCCGAAGCACTCCGTGGGAGGCCGCGGCCCGGGAGGCGGAACCGCGTTGCGCCTCGGTGCTCGCAGGCAGGATTTGAGGAAGGATCGCGTCAACCCAGCAGGTCACGCGGCCGGGACGCGACGCGCCGTCCTCACGCCAGGGCGCTGCAGCCCCGCAATGGCGAGGGACCCGGAGCCCCGCCCCCACAAGAGAGAGATTGACAGCAGGTACCATTCATTGTGCAGGGTAGGTGTCTGACACCCCGCAACGACTCCCACGTAACGTTAACACAGGGAAACACGCAAACGTGGTCAGAAAGAAAACATGCCAGAAAGCTCCACATACCTCCGCAGGGAAAAAGACACACATCTGGAGAATGCATTTGAAGTAGCAGTATACAGTTGCTGTCGTCAATGAAACATATCCAGTCAGTCAACTGGGATACATTTCAAAAATAAGTTAACTAACAATCAGCAACAGGATATTTTATCTAAGCACGTTTCAATAAAATAAGGGTCTGTGTTTTTATTTCGGTGTGGAAAAAAGTGGTTAAGGCTACAGCAACAAGAAGTTCTTTCTAATGACTGGCTATGGATTCAGGGCTCTGGTGTAAACTTTTGCTTCTTAATTTGTAATTTGAAAGAGGTAGGGTACAATTCAGGTGAAATATATGAATATTCATTTTACAGGAACCCTTGTTGTTCAGGCCTGTCCCCGACCGTCCCGGCACCCCGGGCAGAATCCAACTACTGCAAGTCCTGGCCCTCCCCCTCCCCTGCATCTCCCAACTCTGAAAATCTTTTTTGTTGTCGTTATGATGACGGTTGTGCAAGGTCCAC
>NW_007255980.1:387256-424212 GCF_000164805.1 Carlito syrichta | reverse complement strand
CACTGCACTCCAGTCTGGGCGACAGAGTGAGACTCCAACTCAAAAAAAAAAAAATAATGCAGAGCTGGATTAAAAGAAAATACTAGAGGGTGGGGGAGAAACCTGCTTAAGAGTTGGAATATGAGGTTAAGAGTATGGAAAAAGGAGACGAGAACACCATTACACACTGTGGTGTTGAGTCAATGTTCAAGGGATGGAATGCTCAGTCACTGGCTCCACTAGCCAGACCAGGGTCTCTTCTGGAGCCCAGATGCCAGAGCTGGCCTTTCAGGTGTTTGTGGCCCAGTGTGGCTGTTTGTTGGGGGTACAGGTCCTGTTCCTCCCTGTTCCCTTCCCTTCTAAGGGTATTTCCACACATGTGGCTGTCGTTTAGTCTCTGCCCACAAGGAGTCAGGGCAGCCAGATGGCCCAGCCCCGGTTCTGTGCTTTGTCCTGAAGATGCACACCCTACCCTGTCTTCCTCCCAACACTAATTGCCTGTGAGCTGGTTTGGTTTTGAGAAACAAGAGCCTTGGGTTTCCATGGGAGCCCATTGCCCATTGGCAATTATACCCCAGCTCAGGAAGGGGGGTAGGGGTGGTGCAACCACGCTAAATATAGAAGCAGTTTCTAGAAAGCCAGGGGTGAGAGAGGACACTGACCGATTCTCATGCCAGAAACCAATTTATCAAAACATGAAAGAGATAGAAGCTCACAAAAGTGTCAAGCGCCTGGGGCCAGCGCCTCAGGCCTGGGATGAAAGGACATTTCTCCAGCAAGTGGCCCTTACCAACAGAGACACACCTGGTATAACAGGTCAAGTACGCCCTCTGGGCTTTGTCGCCACTGCAGCTGAGTGTCATGGGGTAGGTCCTAGTACCTGGTCGGACACAGGAACTGGATAGAGTATCTGATCTGAAAGGCATGTGTGAGGCAATGGGAATGTCAACTAGCTGGATTATTATTATTATTATTATTATTATTATTATTATTTTTGAGTTGGAGTCTCACTCTGTTGCCCAGACTGGAGTGCAGTGGCCGCTCCCGGCCACCGCAGCCTCGACTGCTGGGTTCCGGCGATCCTTCCGCCTCAGCCTTCCAAGTAGCTGGAACTACAGGCGCGTGCTACCATACCCAGCAGATTTTTGATTTATTGTAGAGATGAGGTCTCGCCAAGTTGCCCAGGTGGGTCTCGAACCCGCGGGCTCAGGCAATCCACTCACTTCAGCCTCCCAAGGCGCGGGATTACAAGCTGAGCCACCGAGCCTGGCTAACTAGCTGGATGATGACCATCATTTCACAATATACACGTATAGCAAAACACTGAGGTGTACACCTGAAAAATAGACCATTTTTGTCTGTCAATTATCTTCTAATAAATCTGGAGAACAAAAAAAGAAAGACCTATATCATGGAATGAGGCCTATGTGGTAGATTTGTGTGTGGCAGTATCAGGGGGTTCTCAGCTGGTGGGTTTTTAAAAATCTTCAAAGGAAGATGAATACTGTAGTATCAAGGACACACACTTCTTTTCTGGGGGGAGCAATTTGGCAATAGGAATCAAACATGTTAAATGCACACACTCTTTAACAAAGTAAATCTACTTCTGGGACTTATCCTGTGGGTAGATCAGTCCACGGGCCAAGGTGTAGAGAAGACAAAGCCTGAACCTAAATGCCCATGGATAGTGGACTGGTTTATTACATCATAGATTCTCCAGACAACATGATGCCTGTGACAAAAAGAGAGGAAGAATGTTGAAATGGGATCATGCTTGAATAAATGGTCTTCAGTAGATAAAAGCAAGATGCAGAATGGTGCCTAGAGTATCCTCCCATCTGCACGCGTACATGCGTGTACATACACACCGATAAACACAATTTTATATCAAGAAACTAGAAGTGAACACAATGAACTAGTCACAGTGAAGGCTTCTGGGATGGAGTAGGGAGCTGAGAATTGGGTTGAATAGGAGACTTACTTTCACTTATATGACCTTTTGAACTGTTTGCTCTTTTTAAACCATATGCAGACATTACTTTTAAAAAATCCACCACAAAATACAACTATTTAAAAATTAAAAATGAAATACAGGTGTTGGTTAGATTGATCTGCTTGAGTATCAGTCCTCATGTACAACCTTGAGCAAGTCACTTAACTACCCCATGCTTTAGTATCCATATCTGTAAAATAGAAACAACCCTGCAGAAGGGGTTGTTGTAAGGAGTAAATAAAGGAAAAGGGAACAGGACCTGGACAAAGGAAGCACTAAATACAGGGAAAGGAGAAATTGGCAAGGAGAGGCTATGAAAGGGAATGCTGAAAGGTGGCTGAAAATCAATTTTGAAGTCAATTTTAACCATCCTCATGAGAACCTGAGACCCTGGAAGCAGATGCCATATCTTACACTTGCCCTCTGGGTGCTCAGCGCAGGACTCTGCAGGCAGCTGAGGTTCAAGACATAATTTTTGTTCTATGTTGTTTCTCCTGATGTCTAGAGTCACAGCCCCTTGTGCTGGTTACAGCGGCCATTGACCATTGTCCAATTCCACTGAGCACCAGCCAGTTCCTACAGAGCCTGTGACTGACATGAAGCTCTACCAGCCCTTCCTTTTTCACACCTAATATTTAACTCATTCTGTCCAGGAACTTCTTTTCAGAGACCCTTGCCAACGCATCATCCTCACACACTTTCCAAATTCCATGGTAGAGACAGGGAGGAAAGAATTGCCTATCCTCAGAAGTTAAGACACTAAAAAGGGGTCATGATACTAGCTGTCACCATGGAGAGGTTTCTACATCAGTACTACACATATGATCTCCAATGTTCTCAACAACCTTCTGGGGCAGGTATTATCCTGATTTTACAAGTGATACAAAGAAGAACAGGAAAGTTAAATAACTTGCTTGAAGCTACACAGCTAAGAAGTATGAAAGTATGAATTAGAATCAAGATCTACTTGACTCCAAAGAATTTAGTCTTCTTACACACTATGGTCTTTATCACAAACCAATCATCTCTCCATCCAAGCCAGAACAGCATTCAGAACTATGCCTCCTCAAAGTCCAGGAGCATGAAACAGAGGCTGTTTGTAGCACTCTTCTGGGACAAAAAAGTCACTGTGATACAGGCAGTCCTTAGCTGGTTTGGAAGTATGGGGTAGCATCTGGCCACACTCCTACTGGCCTAATATGGCCTAAGCATGGAGAGGATCTTAAGTGTGTGCTGCGAGTGAATTCATGTGAATGAACCTTGATTAGAGTGCTGAGTTCTTGAAGAAATCAAACAATGACCGAAAGGAAATAAAGATCTTCATATTTCTTGTAGCTGCCTTTCTTTCTTTCTTTTTTTTTTTTTGAGTTGGAATCTCACTCTGTCGCCCAGACTGGAGTGCAGTGGCCGCTTCCGGCCACCGCAGCCTCAACCTGCTGGGCTCCAGCGATTCTTCCGCCTCAGCCTTCCAAGTAGCTGGAACTACAGGCGTGCGCTACCACGCCCGGCTAATTTTTGATTTATTGTAGAGATGAGGTCTTGCCTGCCCAGGCGGGTCTCGAGCCCACGGGCTCAGGCAATCCACTCACCTCAGCCTCCCTAAGGCGCAGGATTACAGGCTGAGCCACCGAGCCTGGTTTGTAGCTGCCTTTCTTGACAATGCCAGTGACCTTCCTTCTCCAAATATTCTGGCCTTCTCTATCCAAGCTTCCGAGCATTTCTCTTGGGTATCATAGATAACTCCACTCACGTATTCCTTTAGTGACACCCTTGAGCATCTGTGAATGGAGGTTACCTGCCAAGTTGATCGGGACAAAGTTCTCTCCAGCAATACTGACTTCTTGGTGACTCATTCACTTGTGCCCATAGAATACCCTGTGTGGCAGTCCCTCCCCTTTTCTCTGTTTATTGCCTTTAAGCACTTTGAGTCTTAAATCACTGGACATCTGCCCCATGTCTTTGCTTCCCTTCACATCAAGGCTCCCAGAAGAGCTACAAATATCATCTGGGTGACCTTCCCGAATGCCAGAACATTCTTCATGTTCCTGGACCCTTGCCAGTCTACCTTTTGCCCCGTGCACTCCACATGACCCATAATTAACAAGCTCCCTGAGAATCTTGGGGTTAGCAAACAAAAACACGTTTCTCCACACTGTCTTTGTGAGCTTGAAGCACACAGCTTCACAGTGTCCTGATTAAGGAAGTATCAACAGAAAGAGGAGAAGACAAGACAGAGAAGCAAATAATGACCTGTTTCTCAACTTCCCTTCCAGGATCACCTCTTAAACTTCGACATCAACCTTCATTCTCTCCATCAAAAGGGTTCCTCTGATTTTCATCTTTGTACTTTATACCTTTATATCAGAACTGGGACAAAGGATCATCCACTACATATATAGTGTTACAGTATATACAGTGTTATATATATTATGTATCATAGATAAATAATTTGTAGTATACCTACATATTTCCCTTTCTATGGCCCTTACTTATGCTCTGGTTATTAACATATAGCCAAGAGGTGTTTGACCATCTACAAATCTACCTGTGCCAACCTTCTATTCACACAGGAAATACCATCTTTCTCTGAGGATATTCATGCATCTCAGAAGAGCAAGAAGCAGAAGCAATATGAAATAGCTTATAAGAGGAATTGACTAGCAATGGTCTCTAATTCCTGATTATAGAGCAATAGGACTGTGGTCTCTGTCTAACCTCCGACCTTCATATTATCCTTTTGTTTGATTATGAGTCTTGGACTTGCTAGGATGACTACAACTAGCTCCTAGAACAGTTAAGTTTGACTATTTTAGAAGCTGAAGCAAGTACTAACAGTTCAAACAGGATGACCACTTTCTAGGACGTGGGAAACGGCCAGTGACCCAGCACCAAAACACTACTCTCCTGAGGGATGCCATGTAAGGGTCGAGTGAGCTCCTTGACAGCAAGGATTTGGTTGCTCTCATCTCTATGTTCTCAAGGATGCAGCACCTGACCTTGAGAAGGTACTGACCACTGGCACAGTCCTTCCTTCCTGGGATCAGAATTTCACAAACAAATAGATATAAGTGACAACAGGATTCTCAAGCAACTGTTTGAACTAGACTAAATTGGAAACCTTTCAAATAAAATTTGGATGAAGCAAAGGAGAAGCGGGCATGAGGGGTGGAAGAAGAGAAGAAATGATGCATACACAGCCATTTCTCATTATTTGTGGTAGTTACAGTCTATAAAGCTATTGTGGATATTGGATTAGTGAATACCAAACCTTCGCTCCTGGGAGGATATACAGGGTTAGGTTCCTGTGAGCCTTTGGCCACAATATTTTCATCAACTGATCAATACATAGCTCTGTCTTATGTTTAAAGACACCTTATTTAAAATATATTGTTGATTTATTGACATTGAATGAAAAGTCAATAATAGCACTGTCATCTGAATGAAACTTGTGTAACATACACAGTTTCTCTAAAGCACATCATGGCCTTCCTGTACTTGGGAACACTAGACAGCACAGCAGCACTGTGCTTGGGAATCATTTTAAACAGCAAAGTCACCAAGAGAAATCACAAAACAGCAAAAAATGTGGCACTACTAGGCTGTGCAAAAGATACTTGTTTATAGCTGACAACTCAGCTGGAAGGCAGTACTGTTACCTCATTTGACCCCCCACTGGGAAGGTGTGCATCAGGTGATGCAAAGTTTTCACTGCTCTGCATATGTCCATAAATGAACACAAAACCCCTGCAAGTATTGATTTGGGTAATTCTAGCAAGTGGGTAAATTTGCAAATACAGAACCCATGAGAAATGAAGATTGTGTGTATGTGTGTGTTTATTTAGTTGTATATCAAATCAAATCCAAGTCAAATGACAGAGCAACCTAGTTCATTTATTAAGACAGGGAAAGGAAAAATCTAAGGTAGAATGAAGACAGGGTAACAAGACAAAAGCAGGGCCGGGCGTGGTGGCTCACACCTGTAATCCTAGTGCTTTGGGAGGCCAAGGTGGGAGGATTGCTTGAGGCCAGGAGTTTGAGACCAGCCTGGGGTACATAGTGAGACCCTATCTCTCCAAAACATAAAATAATTAGCCAGGCTTGATGACTTGCATCTGTAGTCCCAGCTACTTAGGAGGCTGAGGTGAAAGGGTCCCCTGAGCCAGAAGTTTGAGGCTGCAGCAAGCCATCATCATGCCACTGCACTTCATCCTGGGTGACAGAGCAAGACCCTGTCTCAACAACAACAGCGACAAAAGCATCCTGCTGTCCATAGTGCCAGGACTTGTAGGCAGCGGATGTGGCTGTCAGCCAGCAACAGACTCTAAAGGCTCCTACTGAGAGTAGCTGAAGGTGGGTAATGGTGGCATCAAGTGCCCACAGGTAACAGTCACACTGTTGGTATGTGGTAACCTGCATGTGCAAGCACACCACTCTGTCCATTTTGCCATCTCCCACACTTGGCTGGGTGCACGATAGGACCTCCTATGATCCTGTTCTGAGGACTCAGCGCCTAGTGGTATGTCCGAGGCCAGCAACCACAGATGCATAGGAGTCAGAGCCACCCAGTGAGGAACTGACCTCCACTATTGTTGTAACCCAACAAGCAGCCACCTCAGGGTCCCATTTCCCAGAGGTGAATCCCAGGAGGTAGGTGGCCTGGGAAGAGAGAGGGATTTGGGTGGAGGGGCTCCAAGAATTAACCAAACATTTTGGTTGCAGATTGAGATAAGACCTTTGCTGAGAATCTCCATAGAACCTTCATCTCCACAGAGCTCAGTGCCAGATCATAGATACTCATTTGAATCCGACAAGAGAGTAAGTAAAAGAAAACACAAAAGAGGTGGCTGGCTGAGTGACTTATTTTATGAGGGCACGGATCCATGAAGAGCAACAGTAGTGGCCCATCAGGCTCAAAAATAATATACTATACTCTATGTTTTTCAAGGCCCCCTTTTTTTTAAGACAGGGTCTTGCTATGTCACTCAGGTTGGAGTACAGTGGTATGATCATAGCTCACTGCAGCCTTGAACTCCTGGCCTCAAGGGATTCTCTTGCCTCAGTCTCTTGAGTTGCTGGGATGACAGGCATATACCACCACACCTGGCTCTTTTTTTTTTTGTAGAGGCGGAGGTCTTGCTATGTTGTCCAGGTTGGTCTCAAACTCCTGACCTCAAACAATTCCCCTGTCTCATCCTCTCAAAGTGCTGAGATTACAGGTGTTAGCCACTGCACCCAGCCTTAAGGCACTTTTTTTTTAGCATATCATCTCATGAATCCTCAGATGAACTCTATGTAGTAGGGCGTCAGATATCAATAAACACTTGTGGTTAGTTGAGTTAACTGAAACATAGAGAAGTCAAGGTGTTTGAGGACACCCAGTTAACTGATGACACGGCCAGCACCCCTGCCCATACCTTTCTGATGGCAGGACGCAGGCCCTGAGGTGCGCACCCAGATTCCTCCTCCATTATCACTCAAGGCAGCTCCCCCATTCCCAGGTCCTGGCAGGAAAGGATCTGGATGTCATGCGGCCAGGGCTCGGGAAGGCCCAGCCTCCAGGAGGCGTGGGCTTCAGGCCCAAGGATCAACAGATGCAGCCACAGGACCTAGAGCCAGCGATGCTGCTGGTCTGGTTCTCCGAGCTGGGGAGCAGCCTGCTGGGAAGCCAAGCGAGCAACCTGCGCCAGGCCAAACAGGCAATTAGCACCCACAGAAACCCTGCTGCCCAGTGACTGCTCAAGGCCATGAAACTCTGGGCTTGCTGGCTCCTGGGGCAGAAGGCAGGTGCACTGGGAACTTGCATTTACTAAGAGTCCTGGAGTCCCTGAGCCGGAGGAGAGGAGGAGAGCACACATAAGCCCTAGATTCTGATTCACTGTGCCCTCAAGGCCAGGCGAGCTCTGCAGTTCACATGGAACCAGGTCAACCTCAGCATCCTCGCTCTGGACTTGGTTTGCTCTTTTCTCATTTGATGGTCAGAGTCGTCCTCCACGGCTCCCCCCCTACATCTAACTTGTTAGACAGAAGCTCCCTTTTGGCTGCCTTCTTCCGGGCTTCTCTCTCTCTCTCTCTCTCTCTCAATCTCTCTCTCTCTCTCTCTCTCTCTCTCTCTCTCTCTCCAATATAGACCAAATGCTAATTTCTCATGGTTCCCAGTTCCCACTGCAATCTACTGCTTTCCCATTCTCCCTCCCTGGCTTTGGATGGGAACCTCTCTTGGCTTTTCCAGTGCTTTCCCCACACTGCTAGCACTTGAGATCCTGGGTTCACATGAGGAGAGAAGAAATGCTGGTGGGGAAACTGGTACATTCCTGACATTGCCTGGGCACTCTGAGGTGGGCTTTCAGACCTGGGACAAACAAGCCATGGTGAAGATATGGGCATAGATCATGGTGGCCCAACAAGGGGTGCAGTGTCCCTTGTTCCAAGAAACAGCTTGGATTGGATGGGAAGACCAACTTCCGGAACCAAGTTCTTGGACTTCCACAAAGACATACCTGTCTCTCGAATTAGGAAGCTATGTTCATCACTCTGGAAGGATAGACAAATGGGCGGGTGCAGGGGGCTATAGGACTAAGGGTCATGGAAAGAGGGAGATCCTCACAGTAACTGCAGGACAGCAAATTTCTGAGAGAGTCAGAGGACACTTCTGGACCCAAGAAGAGCAGGGGAAGAAGATATACCCCTCACCAGACTGTGTTGTTCCCATGGCTATGAGCTCCAGCATATTCCATGGACATGGGAAAGAAGGATCATGGAAAATACGAGGGTTCTCTTCGTGGGAACATCTTGCTTCATCTCCCGCCCGTGCCCTGTGGGAGAGTCTGAGAGGAAGCCTCACCTGAAGAAGCCTTTGCAGCCTTCACAGGTCATGGCGTTGAAATGAAAGCCTGTGGCTCGGTCTCCACATACCCCACAGATGCGAGGCACGTTCCGGTCAAAGTCGCCAGGGTCAGGCAAGGAAGTACTGGCCGCCATTGCCTCTATCCCTGTAAGAACAGCAGGCAGGCCATGGCCAGAGCCAGAGTCAGTGCCAGGACTGGTTGGCATCCTCTATACAAACCGACTCTCAACCCTCCCACCCTACTCCCTATCTCCCCACCCCTACCATCAGGGAGCTCAGTAAAGCTGGGCACCTCCCTGGGGCTGAGACCTGAGTATGATTTCTTTGGAGCCCTTACCGCATGGTTCTCCCTACACAGCTGGCTCCGAGCACAGCTTGGACTCAAACTACCTGGGTTTAGAGGTTGCACCTGCCAGGCTACTTTGGGCGAGGCGGTTCACCTCTACGTGCCCCCAACTGTCCTCGTGGGAAGAGATGTTTTGCTTCTAGGGTGAGTGAGGAGCATGCGAATGAACATATGCGCTCTCCACTGGCACCAGCTCCACCTCCATCTCAGGCCTGAGCCTGGTCAGGAGCCACTAGCCTGCCCACTGCCCTCTCCCACAGCCTCAGCACCTAAGCTCCTCTTCTCTGGAGGGTGAGGGGGAATCGAGGACATAATTGCCCATGCCAGAGCCCTAGTCATTCCAGCCCCAGCTCCTGGAAGCCATCAGCTCAGGCTTATGTCCCTGGTATCCTGGTACCGACGTGATCAAAAAACACTTTTTCCCTTTTGTTTGCAATAATATTTAAAACATTATTTTGGACATGCTTCTGAGTCATATATAATTAACTAATTTTGTTTTCAGAGATGACTTTTATAACAGACTTTATCATCTAGAGATGGATGTTACATTTGAGAAAAAGGAGAAGAAACAGGGAACAGAATGTAACAGCTTTGGGAAGCCCTTCTCAGGAAGCAGCTGGCTGGACTCTTCCATTAGCCAAATTGGGCCTTTGGCTTTGCCTGCTGTCTCTGATCCCGACGCTGTCAGCCTCAGAGTTGATTCGGGGATACCGCAGGCCTCCCTAAAATGCTTCCAGGCCCTACTGCCTCCCTGGTCTCCCTGGTCTCTCTGAATTCTCACAAGGGCCATTACACAAGAGTCACTGGGACCCCATAGAAGGCAAGAGGGTCCTTCAGGTCAGAAAAAAAGTAAGGGAGAAAGTCAGGAAAGAGGTGACAAGCACCCACTCCAGGGTACGATTTCCTCCCACCCCTAGGTAAGAGAGATAGATTCTGGGATCTTTGGGAGGCTCTGAACGACTTTTCAATGACTAAATCCATGTCCTCTGAGCCAGCATTTGGAAAATCAAAGTTCATTAAGTCTTATTTCATTTCTTTTTTTTTTTTTTTTGAGTCAGAGTCTCACTCTGTTGCCCAGGTTGGAGGGCAGTGACATGCTCACAGCCACCGCAGCCTCGACCTGCTGGGCTCAGGCAATCCTTCCACCTCAGCCTTCCAAGTAGCTGGAACTTCAGACGTGAGCCACTACGCCCGGCTAATTTTTCTTGATTTATTGTAGAGGTAAGGTCTTTCCAAGTTGCCCAGACTGGTCTTGAACCAGTGGCCTCAGATAATCTTCTCGCCTCGGTCTCCCAAAGTGCTGGGATTACAGGCGTGAGCCACTGTGTATGAGCCACCATGCCTGGCTGTCTTATTTCATTTCATCTTCATACCACCCCTGTGGTAGAGGAGCCATTATAATTACACCCAGGGAATTACACCCCAAGGAGACCAGGGAAGCCTAAACCTTGTTATCTCTAGTAACTGCTATTGAAAAATGCACTAAACAAATAACTTTAGTTTTAAACAAATTTCACAAACACCTTCACACAAAGGGAAGGAAGTGAGGCTGATAAGCAAGAATGCAGCATTGTCAGCCCCAAGGGATAGAGGGAATCCCAACACAGCCAGAGGAGATCCCCTAACCTTCTCTTTTAACTTTTCTTTTCCTGGAAAAAAATTTTTTTAAGTGAGAAAGCAAGATTTATTGAGAGGACAGAAAAGCTCCCACAGTGGGAGGGGACCCGAAGGGGTTGCCCCCCTGGAAACTTTAATGTGACAATAGTGAAATAATTGCCCATTCCTTTCACAGCTAGATTTATACTTGCTAAATAATAATGTTGAGAGAGAGAGAGAGAGAGAGAGAGAGAGAGAGAGAGAGAGAGAGAGAGAGAGAGACACGCAGCACTTAAAAGAACAAAGGGGCCGGGCTCGGAGGCTCAGCCTGTAATCCCGTGCCTTTGAGAGGCTGAGGTGAGTGGATTGCCTAAGCCCGAGTGTTCGAGACCCGCCTGGGCAACTTGGTGAGACCTCATCTCTACAATAAATAAAAAATGAGCCAGGCATGGTAGCGCGCGCCTGTAGTTCCAGCTACTTGGAAGGCGGAGGCGGAAGGATCGCCGGAGCCCAGCAGGTAGAGGCTGCGGTGGCAGGGAGCAGCCACTGCACTCCAGTCTGGGTGACAGAGTGAGACTCCAACTAAAAAAAAAAGAATAAATAAATAAAGATCTTCAGGTCCCACTTCAGACCCACCCAGACAGAGTCTGTGGGATGGGACCTGGGAATCTGGATTTTAACATGTGCGTCAGGTAATGCTGGTGCAAAGCTGTGTTTGAGGACTACTGATCTGGGCTGACCTCTTCATTTTTTCTTTTGAGGAAACTGACACCCATAAAAGGTATATAGTTTGTCCAAGGTCATAGGGCTATTGAGAGGAAGAACCAAGATAAAACCTAAGCCTTCTAAGACCTGTCCAGGACTCTGTGTGTGTGTGTGCAATAACTCTCGCCTGTAATCCCAGCACTTAGGAGGCTGAGGAGGGAGGATTGCTTGAGTCCAGGAATTCAAGACCAGCCTAGACAACATAGCAAGACCTTGTCACTACAAAAAAAAAAAAAATCACAAAACTAGCCAGGTGTGGTGGCATGTGTCTGTAGTTCCGGCTACTCAGAAGGCTGAGATAGAAGGATCACCTGAGCCCAGGAGGTCAAGGCTGCAGTGAGTCATGATCATGCCACTGTAATCCAGCCTTGGTGACAGGGTGAGACCTCAACTCAAAACAAAAACAAAGAAATAATTAACAGAAACCTTTGAAGGCATGAGATTGGAGAAAAGTATGCAGAGGCATTATGTAGTAGCAGTATTCTATTTCTTGGAGTAGTTGGTATATGGTAGCTTATTATTATCAAAATACTACATCTATGTTTTGTATGCCCTTCTATATATGTGAAACATTTCACAATTTAAAAATGATTAAAAATAGAAAAAGTGGCTGTGGATCTGTCGACATTGTCCCCATAGGCCATCCCAGGTCCAAGCTGACGTCTACGGGTTTTAGAACACAGCACGCCTCCAAGAAGTGGCAGGGATCCCAGAGGCCCAATACCATTGTGGAGTAATAGGAGAAACTGTCCAGGATGCTTGTGGCTTAACCCCAGGTCGACTGAGATGTTGCAGCTCCGAGTCATCAAGATATTGCTACAGAGTCTAGGTCACCCAAACTCCTAAACATCCGGTGGATTTGGTGGAAAAAAGAAAACTCGAGTAGGGTGTGGGAAGGAATATCAGTTAAGTCAGTCCAGCAAGCGTTCAGCATCCCATGGGATCGTTTAGAGACGTTATTATGCAAGCGAGTTGAAATACGCTCCTACAGCAGGGCAACAGTGCAGTTCTACAATGGGGTGAGGTCGTCTTGATGACAGGAAGTCCCCTGGTGGGGAATAAGGGTCTAGGCACTGGGTCAGGCCAGAAAGAAAGGCTGGATCTGGCAGCCAGAGGCCCACAGTGAACACAGTGAAACTCGGGGGAGCTGAGAGAAGACCAAAACTTCCTTGGGGTTATTTGCAGCCACCAAGAAGCCAGCGCCCAGGACCAGAGTCTCGATGTGCAGAAGAGGCCCAGCACTCTATGACCTGAGAGCTGAAAGTCCTGAGAATGACAGGCAGAGACTACAGAGGGCAGCAGCAAGAAAAAGGAGGTGGAGGCTAGATAGGAAGCATCAAACAGGCAGGAGAGTCTCTCCTCCTCCTCCCCCCCCCCCGGGGGTCCTGGCTAAGAGTTCCTCCCACTTGAGCCCTCTCCGAGCTCCCTGCTTCCACCCCGTATTGCCTGTGGGTCTCAGTTGCAGATTCTGCTGACATAGGACACATTTGCAATGCCCCAGGCAATATTCCCTTCTTCTCCCTTCCCCTGCCCACCACCTTCTTGTGACCCAGCCCTGCCCCTTGAAAACAGAAAGCCAGAGAGGTTGTAGCTGATGAGGAAACACCTACCTGAAGGCACAGGGGGGGCAGGTAAGTGGAGTCCAAGGTGCCCTTCTTTGAGGGCTCGCAGACACTTCAGACCAAAAAGATTCTGAAATGAAGACAGGGAAATTTTTTATCTAAAGCAGAGCACTGACCTCCTAGCCTGTCCTCTAAGGAGCCCAGCAAGCGGGCATGAGAGGCTCTTTCCAGGGATTCAAGTCCCCAGATCTGGGACTGAAAACAGAAGTGACTTGTTGGGGGCAGGCATGCCATGTCATCGCTGGCAGGGGTGTGGGGGTGGAGGCTGGGTAGCGGCCAGAACGGTCCTCCCTCAAGGCAGGGAGTAGCAAGAAGCAATTGGAAAGGGTGGGGGGTAGCAGCCAGCCCGTGGGCAGATGGAAACAGTCTCCCACTGTGGGCTCTCCTCTTCTCACAGCCCAGGGTGTCAAGAGGGAGGAAGGGCTTCTTTCTAAGGGAGACCTGACCCTCCCACCGCCTCCCCTCACCAGATTGTGCGGACACTCAGGAAGCAGAGCCACAGGGCAGTGTGCCCCGCTGGCTGCGGGAGAGTGAGAAGAAGACCGCCGCCCCAGGCAGGACTGCAGAGGAACAGGGAAGAGGCGGCCTGGGACGGCAGCCCAGGGCCCTGGCCTATTGGGGCAGCTTCAAAGGCAGGTGTCTGAGATCTCCTGCCTGTGGAGACTGTGTGTAGGAGGAGCAGATGCTGCAGGGGTTAAATACAGCCATGTGCTGCTTTCAAACAGGATGTTTTCTGCCACTTTTAGCTCTTCCCCAGACACTCTCAACACCCCCGGCCCCAGTGAAGGCTGCAGTGGGGCCGATCCTGGGGCCCAGACTCTGGGTCTTAGCAGCATGACGGGTCACCAAGGGTGAGGAAAGCTGGCATCATTTCACCCTTCCCACTTCCACTCACACCCAGCCAGGCTTGCCTGCCTGCAGAGACACACGCGCGCACACACACACACACACACACACACACACACACACACACACACACACACACTTTTTTCCTTCCCTGATGTCAACAGAAGGTGACTGGGGAAATATATAGATACGCAGATACCTGACCCCGAGCCCTGCCAAAGAGCTTGAAGCTAAACCCCAGATGGGGCAGGTCCAGACCTTCAGTTGTTGTCTCTCTTCAGAGACTTCACTCTGTCTGTTAGGCAGGGAAGGGGAGAGCCCAAGGGGCTTCCAAGACCTGGGCTCAGTCATAGAGCTGCCACTGGCCCATTTCCCACCCCCTCTGGTACTGACAGCCCTCAGGGATCATCCAAGGAAAACACCTGTAGACGATAAGCTAGGTTGACCCACTCTTAAGGACCATGGATAGTGGGAAGTGTGCCTGCTGGGGACAGGTATGCTGCCATGTGCCCCAAGCCAGGCTCTCTTCTGCTCCCTTTGCTCATAATGCCCAAATTTCTTTCTCCTTGATGCCTCCTCCCACCCCCCTGAAGCTGACTATGCGCTTTCAGATCCCACCCTGTGACCTTATCATCTTCTCAGGCTCCCTTCCTGGTGCTCAGGAAGGTGAGATGAGGACAAGGTGGGTATAGAAAGGTCCACTGCTTTCCTGTCCTCGACCCCTAAGGTCAGAGGCGACACCTAGGTAGACCACCACCCTTGAACTTTGAACATGTTTACGGAGTATCTACTATGTGCCAGGCCTCCTAAGCTCTGTACACATGATTTCATTCAGTCCTCACAACAGCTCTGTGAGGCGGTTAACAGTCCCGTTTTATAGATGGCAAAGCCAAAGTTCAGAACACTCTGGGGGACTTGACCAGAGTTCCACAGTCAGGCAAGTGCCAAATGAGGACAGGCTGATTGCAATGCCCAGGTGCTTCTTTGCTTCCTTCAAGTTCCTCCTATTTTCAAAGATAATCATCAGATCAGACACCTATTGCTCTGTCCTGGGCCCTGCTCCAGGTTTTTCATGGATACTCATTCACTGAACCCTCACAACAGCCTCACTGAGTGGGTATTGTTATTGTCCCTATTTGGGGATGGGAAAATTGGGGCACAGGGAAGGTGACTGTCTTGAGAGCCAGGGTTGGAATCTAGGCAGCTTAGCTCTGAGTCATTCCTAGAACCCTAGGACAATCCCTGGACAACCCCTGCTTCTACTAAGTTAGAGACCAATCCCTGGGATAGGAGGGAAGAATGTCACAACCTTTTTCTTTCCAAGGATGCCCAGGCCACCCCTGGCCTTAGCCAGGACCCACTTTCTGCCAGCCAGCCATCATCTGGGAAAACCCCATTCAACAGATGGACCTCTCCTCCCCACTCAACTTGTCACTTCTGGATGGTTCTTTTAAGAGACTATCCAAGTTTGCCTCCAGGTCCAAGTGCAAGTGTACAGAAAGTGGGGCAAAGACATAGGGTGAAAAATGGGGCAAGGGAAAAACCACTTAATATACCCCTTCTGCCACGTCACACACATACCCCACTGGCAATTCATGTTCTGAATACACAGAACACTCCACTCCTTTTGTTGGGACTGTCCCCAGAGCAACCCCCTCCTGACCTTGCTTAAGAAATACCCAAACCCCTAGCATTGAGCCTCAGAGAAGCAGAGGAGGAGGAGATCAACCCTGCAGAAAGCCCCTGGCTTTCATCCTTCCAGGGCCTGCATCCACATCAAAACCACTGCCTGACCCTAACCCCGGTCCTGACTTTGCCTTAGCAAGAAATGAGAAGATAACATATTTCCTTCCAGTCATTGAAACCACAACTCTCCTACACGTCTGCCTGTCAGTTCACACCACGGGCAGCCCCATCTTGCAGCAGCTTCTGTTAAATGGGCTTCCCCAGGAAGTCTCATATAGGTCTTGTGGGGATGGTGACTATGGGGTGTCCAGGGCAGAGTCCTGGGAAAACAAGGATCAAAGTCTCCCTGGGCTCAGTTTAACTCTACCACAGTGATTGGACCCTACTTAGAGTCCTGGTGGTGGTAAAACGATAGGGTAAACAAGAGTTCTGACCACCAAGGTCTTTTTCAGCTCTGAAAGTGCACGACTTTAAGACTGGAATTCCCATCAGGAGAAGGCTGGGATCAGTGGTGTATTAATGGCTCACTGCAGCCTTGGACTCCTGGGCTCAAGTGATCCTCTCACATCAGCCTTCAAAGTAGCTGAGACTACAGGCATGTTGCCACCATGCCAGGCTAATAAAAAAAAAATTCTTAGCTGGGCTCGGTGGCTCAGCCTGTAATCCCGGGCTTTGGGAGGCTGAGGTGAGTGGATTGCCTGAGCCCGCGGGTTCGAGACCCGCCTGGGCAACTTGGCGAGACCTCATCTCTACAATAAATCAAAAAATTTGAGCGTGCGCCTATAGTTCCAGCTACTTGGAAGGCTGAGGCAGAAGGATCGCCGGATCCCAGCAGGCAGAGGCTGCAGTGGCTGGGAGCGGCCACTGCACTCCAGTCTGGGTGACAGAGTGAGACTCCAACTCAAAAAAAAAAAAATTCTTTTAGAGACTGGGTTTCACTATATTGCCTAGGCAGGCCTTGAACTTTTGGCCTCAAGTTATCCTCCATCTCAGCCTCTCAAATAGTTGGGTCTGTAGGCACAAGCCACCATGCCTGGTGAGGAGGTCTTAAATGAGATTCAGCTTTTTGCCTGATCCCCCAGTGACCAGAAGAGCCCCAACATGCGTGCCTCAGTGAGTGAGATCCACTCTCTCTCAGGGTGCTAGCAAGCAGGAAGGGCATAGAAGATGTGTTCCCTAAGGGAGCCCAGTGAAGAATGGAAGACCAGGAGAGGAGAGGGCTCTCTCAGCCAGGTTATGACTAGAGAGATCAAAACTACGTTTTCCCATTTTTGATGCTGGTCCAAAGTTTTGCCTCTTCTAGAAAGAAATGGAAATCTCAGTGACTTCCCCACAGAGGGAAAGAAAATTCTTCCTAAAATTGGCACACACAGTCAACCACATGCTGGACTTTCCTGGAGTAGATAGGCCTGTGTGTCCACCAGCCACCACTGCACACATGTCCTTGTGCATACACACCCTTTTCTTGCTGTTTTTCATTTTGTCCTCCTTTCAACTCTGTCCACAGAGTGCTGAGCACTACATGACCTAACTTTTTATTTGCTCTTTATTATAGTACATAACCTGGGCATAGCAGTGTCATCAACTAAGATAATACTCTTTCTTCCTTTTCTACCACCTCCACCAAAGACTGTTCTTTGTCCAGAACAGTCTTAGCATTACCACCCAGAAGAAGCTGAGAGGAAACTGAGTGAGCATGATGGAAACGGGAAAGGGTGTACTATATAAATAGAACTTATCCAAATTACTTCTTGCCCCGCTGTTTCCCCAGCTCCTTAATGTGTGCATATTTTAAACATGGGTAAAATGGTGGGAAATTGTTTTCTATAGACTATAGTGTCCAAAGTAGAACCCAATAGATAACAGTCATCTCAGAAAATCTCAAGATTGGAACACAACTTGGTACCAAAACTATTCAATTATCTTAAATCCCTTCTATACTATTCTAGCCAAACATTTTTTTTTTTTCAGTTGGAGTCTCACTCTGTCACCCAGGCTGGAGTGCACTGGCACACTCACAGCCACCCCAGTGTTGACTTGCTGGGCTCTGGCAATCCTTCCTCCTCAGCCTTCCAAGCAGCCAGAATACTACAGGCGTGTACCACCAAGCCCAGCTAATTTTTGATTTATTGTAGAGACTAGGTCTTGCCAAGTTGCCTGGACTGGTCTTGAACCCACGGGCTCAGGCAATTCACTTGTGCAGGATTACAGGCTGAGCCACTGAGTGCAGGATTACAGGCTGAGCCACTGAGCCTGGCCAACAGTTTTTTCTAACCTGTGCTTGAATATTTTTCTGGATGAAGAACTATCTCTCATGAAAATCCACTCTCTCTAGATGACTCTAAGCTTAGAGAGCTCTTCATCTCACATGGATTAAATAGCCTCTGTAGCTTTCCATTGCTGGTCCCAGACCGGATCTTTGCAAGCATATTAAATGGACCCACTAGACCATTGACACAAGGTCTCTAGAGGAGGGTCTGGAGGGGTCACCACATGGTGCCATCATGCAAACTAGAAAAAAGGGCCCACTCCTCAAGAGACTTTATCTTTGTCAGTCAGAAAATTGTCATAAAAAGTATAAAAATCACTGTGTGCGGTGGCTCAAGCCTGTAATCCCAGCACTTTGGGAGGTTGAGGTGGGAGGATTGTCTGAGTCCAGGAGTTCAAGACTAGCCTAGACAACATAGTGACACCTCATCTTTACAAAAAAATTAAAAAATTATCCAGGCATGGTGGCACACGCCTGTAGTCCCAGCTACTCGGGAGGCTGAGGCAGAAGGATTGCCCGAACCCAAGAGGTCAAGGCTAAGGTGGGATGTGATTGTGCCACTGCACTCCATCCTGGGTGACAGGAGTGAGACCCTGACTCAAAAAAAAATGTGTGTATATATATATATGCGTATGCTATGAATGAGGTAGCAGGGAGACAGAGTCTGGGTTACATTTAATTTTGATGTAGACCCCATAAACTTCCCAGGTATGATCATAATCCCTACAGGAGCAGTAAGTAGGCAGTTAAGTGTAGACAGCTCCCATCTCAGTGGCCTTTACCTGGAGAGAGCAGTTTCCTGCCCAGGAAAAAGACCCTGAGCAAGAGTGTAAGCACTGAGTGCCCCCAGCAAGGCTGCCTGCCTCTTCTATCTGCCACGTAGTCGTTCCCAGACATGTATTAGGCTTACCAAATGTATTTAACAATTGACTCAATGATGGGAACTTAAGTGACTGATGACCCAGCAGTTACAGGAAAGAGTTTATCCCTGAAGGTGGTTCATAATGAACCCCTTTGGGAATACACATCACCTTTGAGCACTGGATAAAAGCTGTGGATTGACACTCCATACAGTGTCAGAGCTAGTGGGTTACTCCATAGAAACCAGGCTACAAACTCCTATCCACCATGACTCTTTCTTGGCCAACAGCCCTATCACTCCTGGGGACTTGAGCAGCTTCTTGGAGCTGAGCAGAGCTCAGAGGTGGGAACCCATGAAGTCCTAGGCAATGGGGCAGGAGACACATAGCTTACTTAGATTTCCACTTCTTATCAACAACAATTATTCCTGCAAGCTGCTTTTTTCCAGTGGAAACTCTGCCCTCAGCTTTGTCAACAAGATTCCTGGGCTGATTACTGCTCTCCAGGTAACAGGCAGACTATGCCCGTCACTACTGGAGAGTGGCCAGTGACGTACAGGGAACCGGCCCATTCAGAAGCTAAAGCCCAATCGCTCTGGTTTTACAGCTGGAGAAACAGAGGCCAGGAGAATAGAATTGCGGGTATTTAGAATCTGGGAAGGGTATAGGGGAGGGAGGGATGGGGAGAGGTTAGTTAATGGACAAAAAATTACAGCTAGATAGGAGGAATGAGTTCTGCAATACTGTAGGGTGAATATGGTTAACTATAACTTACTGCCGGACTTGGTGACTCAGCCTGTAATTCCACGCTTTGGGAGGCTGAGGTGAGTGGATTGCCTGAGCCCGCGGGTTCGAGACCCGCCTGGGCAGGCGAGACCTCATCTCTACAATAAATCAAAAATTAGCCGGGCGTGGTAGCACACGCCTGTAGTTCCAGCTACTTGAAGGGCTGAGGCGGAAGGATTGCCGGAGCCCAGCAGGTTGAGGCTGCGGTGGCCGGAAGCATGCCACTGCACTCCAGTCTGGGCGACAGAGTGAGACTCCAACTCAAAAAAACAAAAACAAAAACAAAAAAAAACCTTATAACTTACTGTATATTCCCAAAAAGCTACAAGTAAAGAGTTTGAATGTTTCTAACACAAAGAAATGATACATGTTTGAGATGCTATGCTGATTATCCTGATTTGATCATTACACATTATATACACATACCAAAACATCACTCTGTATCCCATAACTATGTACAATTATTATGTATCAACTAAAAATAAAAGGAAAAAAATTATTGGAAAGTCAATAAAACCAACAAGAGATAGAGGCAAACAAAGGGAAAGTGATGTGCCCAAGGCCACACAATGAGGGAGTGAGCTTCCTCACCTCCAACCTGACCAAGTCCTCAGAACTCTAACTGCCCACCTGAGCAGTTTCCTGGGGGAGAATGCAGTGTGGGGGGAAAGCAGGCCATGACGGGGTGTGTATTTCATTCTTCCAAGGAGGAGAGATGTGTAGAGGCTCTATAAGAGGCCCTGATGCAGGATGCAGTGGGACCACCCAACACCATCTTCATCTTTATCATCAATACAGAGAAACACAAAGGTGGGCGAGGATCACTCTCTTGCTTCTGCCCGACCAACTCGAGCTCCTGACTCTAGTCTCTGGGCCCAGGAGGGACAAGGACTCAAGGCAGTCAGGGAATACTTTAGAGGGAAGTGGGATGTGTCTGGCCTGAACTTGCCGTACTCTGGGTGGGTTGTCCTGGGATACTAGGATGGAGGTACTGCCCAAGGACATCTGCTACAGGCAAAAGTTGATGGGACAAGGAGGCTATTTGTCCAGTGACTTGAAGACCAAGAAATAGAAACTACGGCATCCCCAAAAGGACAGCACCGAGAACATAGAAAGAATAGGTCCAGTCCTTCTCTGGGAAAACCTAAACCACTGCTAGTATTGGTGCAGTTGATGACGAAATGGGATTTTCTTTTTAAAAAACATTCAGGACAATAGGACATTGGTGCTTCTTTCTTTGAAGTGACACCCAATCCAAGCTTTTCGCACCCCTATGTCCTTTATATAGGCGAAGCATCTGTCTTAATGGTGGGACACTCAGCCCCATTCCATGTAGGTCTGAGTCTTCTCTGCTCAAGCAGAACTCTTTGAGGCCCACCTCATCCCACCCAATCCATCCTAGCTAGGCTTCTTGTCCTTATTTTTCTTCTGAGACCAATGTGATCTCTAAATCACTCAGACTGTTCCTATACTGTGTGAAAGGTCAGTATCGAAACCCCAGGGCCCATCAGCTCTGAGATCATTGGAATCCTTGGTGTCAGATACCTAGCCTATATCTAGCCACCAGGGCCAGCCTGACACCCTTGGCCACCTGACCTCTGTCCAACTCCCCCTGCACCCCATTCCCGTCTCCTCATCTACAAATAAAGACAAGATAGTACCTAAGTCTCAGAGCTGCTATAGGGTTCAAATGAGCTGATGTCTGAGTGGCTTCTCCCAGAATGTGCCCAGCCCAGTTTGAGCTTTATGTAAGTTAGCTATTATTATTAGAATTGTGCCTGTTGTTAGTACAATCACTGGATAATCCAGGATAACGAGAAGAACTTCAGGCCCCAGAGAGGTGCTATGGAGGGCAGGATGCCTGCTCTCAGTCCTAAAAGCTCCACCCAAACAAACATTGCCCAGAAAGCCACATTTTTGCTGAGCTGGGAAAAATCTGACCACCCCACCCACTGTCTGTGGCTTCTATAACTCTGGCTGCTTGAGATGGGGAGAAATGGGTTTTTCTGCTCTCCCCCAACAAGCAGAGAAGCTGAGCTATAAATCCAGACTTTTCCTCCACATGGAAGGGAAGACTATGGCTCCCAAGATGTCACTGATGACTCACTCCTTTTGCCCATCATCCTCCTCTTACTCTCTGCCCTGTCATCTAGTGCTTGTCCCGTATCATGCATCTGTTCTCACCCTAGTGAATCTTGAAGCTTGACAAGCTCTGGGATGCCCTTCTGACTGTATCAGGGTAGTGGTAGCTCCTCTTCCCACTCCCACCCACCAGCACGTGCAGCAGAAGGCAGAGACCAGGGAAAGGCTGAGGCGGGTGCCAAGGTGTGGGAGCCAGGATGTGGTAGTGAGGTGTAGCAGCCCTGGTAGCAGGGGAGGCGAGGCGCCATGTCCCTCACCTAGTTGCTGGGCAGGCTCTGGCTCAGTAGGACTGAACTCCTGGCTGCCCCAGTTCCTGGAGACCTGGGTAGGTCATTTGCTTATCCTGGGATAAATTCTGAGACTTGTGTCAGTGAAGGATCCCTGGGGCCCTCTGAGATGGGCAGGGCTGCAATAACTCTCCATCAGGCAGCTTCAGGCCCACAAGGAGCTCATCTACCCAAAGGCATCCTCTCCATCTTCTGGATTATCGGTGAGAGGGGGGACGCTTCCCGTGCACGGCATTCATGAAGTTTCTCAGGGCCTGGGCCAAGTCGGAAGTTCCCATTCACTTTCCAAGGCTGCAGCAGTCACCCATAGGTGACACTAGCCACTACTCAGCTTCTGATTCAAATGATTTCCCCCTAAAAACTTTCAGGTTTTTGGCCATCCTTCTGTGTAGTCAGGTTTCTGGCCATCCTTCTGTGTAGATTCCCTCTTGGGGACCCCCTCAGAGGGCCAGGGAGGCCACAGCACTTCTTGGCCTCACACTGCGGTGGGCCTTGGTTCTGGCCTCTGCTGCCTTCACCCTGTTGGTGACTGCCTAGTTTTAAGCCCCAACTACATGGCAAGGTCTGTACTAGAAGTTAGAGACCCAACAGTGAGTGAGACACAGACCCCGCCTTCTTGAAGCTTACAGACTACAGGGGGAGACAAACAGGAACCCCCACTTCAGCATGCCATATGCTATGACCCAGCTAACCCTGAGGTATAATGGGAGCATGTACGAGAGTCCCTGCCTCATCTTGGTGAGAAGAGAGAAGAGAAGATTCTTTGAGGAGGTCCCCTCCCAACACCTCGATGGAAACAGGAGGGAGCAGAGAAGTTGAATGTGGTCATGGTAAAAGGTAAGGAGGGCTCCAGGCAGAGGACATTACACGCGTAAAGGCTGAGAACAAAAAAGGAAAGAACATGTTTGGGACAGAGAAGCTAGTTCAATAAGGCCAGAGAGGGTGAGAGGACACAGGGAAGAGATGACCTGAGTGACCACACTGAGTTAAAGACCTATAGAAAGTACATTTCATTCTTTTCTCTACCCAGTACTTCTTGCAGTCAAACCCAGGGAGTCTTGAATAGCAGGAATTTTAAATTATTGTGGCTGGGTACAGTGGCTCATGCCTGTAATCTCAGCACTTTGGGAAGCCGAGATGAGAGGATTGCCTGAGCCCAGGGGTTCGAGACCAGCCTGGGCAACTTGGTGAGATCTCGTCTCCACAATAAATCAAGAAAAATTAGCCAGGTGTGATAGCACATGCCTATAGTTCCAGCTACTTGAAAGGCTGAGGCAGAAGGATTGCCTGAACCCAGCAGGTCGAGGCTGTGGTGGCTGTGAGCATGCCACTGCACACCAGCCTGGGCGACAGAGAGAGACTCCTACTAAAAAAAAAAAAAAGAAAAATAAATAAATAAATAAATAAAATCGTTGTAATGATATTTTGAAAGAGAAGGCTTTCAGATCTCATTCAGATTCCCATTCCCACTCAAATCCACCTTGAGTGCTATGAAGACAATAAAAATGGGGTCTTTTTCTCATTGATTCATTGAGAGGTTGGCCACGCAACAAGTCTCTTCTGCAGCATAAGTGAAGTTCCAGCTGGTGGACACACAAAACCACCCCTCCCCCCAAACACACAGCCCTTAGGGGAGAGGTAAGGGAGAGAGTTCTGGAAAATTCAAGCCAGCTGAATAGAAAAGAACATGCTTTGTGGGAGAAAATAAAAAGAAAGAACAAATGATTCAATAAGGGGGGGGAGTTAGTGAACAACTCAGTTGCCATATAACCAGTCCAAACTTTCCTTAATTTATCAATCTGTCCAGGGTGGCCAGATATGGTTGCTGGGCACAGGGAGAGCTGAGTGGCCCCACAGCCTATGCATCCCCAGACCTGCCTCTGCCAGTCCACTCAGTCCACTCTGCTCTCCCAGTTGGCAAGATCACATCCTTGTTGCCAAGAATTGCTTTAAGAAAGGGCATCAGGCAGAGATACACCATGCTCACAGACAACTTGCACCATGGACACCTGTGGAAAGCCTCATATGCATAGAGGTACATGCCAATTCATACCCTGAGTCTGGCTGTCCAAACTCACTCTGGCCAATATAACACAGGACTTATCCTTAGAGCTGTAATTGAAGATAACCCTCTTAGTTTAACGTTTCAGGCCAATATCAGAATCTGTCTGGGGGGATTCCATCCCAGGGCCACAGTGTAGTAGGAAATAACTGCCTCTGTCCTAACCCATGAACCTTCTTCAAGCTATGATTCCCCTCCCCTACCCCTACCTATTGGCTATCTTCTTCTTCCTTGTTTTTCTTTGATACCCAAGGGCAAAGATGGAACAGATATCATCCACAAAGTGCTTTCAATGAACGCTGCCCCAGGACAGACGTGAAGCTAAGCCCGTCTCTAGAGGGACATCCTCTTTCCCTCCTGGCAGTCAGCCATCTGTAGTCCCCTAGCTGCTCTCAGCTGGACATGCCGCCCACAGGGGCCTCTGCACCAGGTAATAGAATTTCCACTCCCTTCACTCACACTTCTTCCAGCAGAGGCAAACATCCCTCAAGAAGGAATTGGATGGACCAGCTCAGAGCCTAGGCTCAATTAAAGGATGTGGCTGCGCTGGGCCCCACTAGGTCAGCCAGAGCTGCTGCCAGTCAGGCAGCCCATTCTAGGAGAGGATGCCAGTGGCCACAGCCCATCTCCGCCCATCAGGGAGATGTGGCGGTCTTTCCGCCCACTGTTTCCCCTTCACTCCTTCATGCCTTACTTTTCCCAGAACTCCCCCTGACCTGAAAAACAACTTTGCAGCCAGGCTGGTCAGTCGCCCGGGATTGAAGTTTAACAGAGACTAAAATAATTTCCCCAGTGAGCTATTATCTGCCCAGCTTTTGGAACAATAGCTCAGGGTGACAGGCAATGGGGGTAGGCAGGAGAGAGAAGGCTGGCCAGGGGCCACTATCTGTTTAGGATCTTTCCCATGCCCACATGGCTATTCCGCACTTCCCCTGGCACCAGAATGTATAAAGGTGTTACCAGAGTCAAGAGCTCAGACTGTCTGCCTCACCTACTGTCACCGGTGAGGCCTGAGGATGGCAGGTTAGGGAAGGCTTATGGGAGTCAGGGGCTCTCATTCCCCATGGCTGCAACTCACTTAAATGATGGAAAGAAGCAAACCCTTCTACTTTACCAGCCTCAAAATCTAAATGATTGTTGTATCAGCCGAGATTAAATATTTAAAATGCATTATAAAAATTGCTACACTCGGCCGGGCTCAGTGACTCAGCCTGTAATCCCACGCTTTGGGAAGCCGAGGTGAGTGGATTGCCTGAGCTCGCGAGTTCCAGACCCGCCTGAGCAACTTGTTAAGACCTCATCTCTACAATAAATCAAAAAATTAGCCGAGCATGGTAGTGTGCACCTGTAGTTCCAGCTACTTGGAAGACTGAGGCAGAAGGATCGCCGGAGCCCAGTGGGTCGAGGCTGCAGTGGCCAGGAGCGGCCACTGCACTCCAGTCTGGGCAACAGAGTGAAACTCCAACTCAAAAAATAAAAAAATTGCTATACTCTATAAAGATGTTTGCTATTATTTTACTATTTTCCCAAATATTTAAGAGTAGGAGGGAGGGGCCCGGTGCAGTGGGTCAAGCCTGCAAACCCAGCACTTTGGGAGGCCGTGGTGAGAAGATTGCCTGAGCCTGTGGTGAGAGGATTGCCTGAGCCCACAGGTTCGAGACAAGCCTGGGCAATATGGTGAGACCTATGTCTACAATAAATCAAAAAATTAGTTGGGCATAGTAGCGCATGCCTGTAGTTCCGGCTACTTGGAAGGCTGAGGCAGAAGGATCGCCTGAACCCAGCAAGCTGACGCTGGGGTGGCTGTGAGCATGCCACTGCTCTCCAGTCTGGGCGACACAATGAGAGTCCAAATAAAAAAAAAACAAAAAAAAAAAACAGAGAGAGAAAATAGGAATAAATTCAGGAATACAGGAAAAGTCTATGCAAAAACACCTGGAAGGATGACACGAAGCATGATTTTCACTGTGCCAGTGGGAGAGCCTCACGTGCAAGGGGGTTTCATAGAATCCATTGATAAATGTCATTTATTCTCTACCAAGCCCACCTACAAACTTCCCACTTTTTTTTTTTTTTTTTTTTGGCTTAGTGACGTAGAGTGTTAGTTTTCTTTTGATTTCTCTCACCTAACTTTCTTCTAATACCTGTGGGAAAATACCTAACAGGGAATACAGAGTATGGAAGGGAGGGAAGTGTGTGTGGGGGGGGGGCGGGATTTACTCATGGAATATCATTATTTTAAAAGATTTCTTTCTTTTTTTTTTTTTTTTTGGAGTTGGAGTCTTACTCTGTCGCTCAGACTGGAGTGCAGTGGCCGCTCTTGGCCACCGCAGCCTCGACCTGCTGGGCTCTGGCGATCCTTCCACCTCAGCCTTCCAAGTAGCCGGAATTACAGGCATGTGCTACCATGCCGGCTGATTTTTTGATTTATTGTAGAGATGAGGTCTCGCTGCCCAGGCGGGTCTCGAACCCGCGGGCTCAGGCAATCCACTCACCTCAGCCTCCCAAAGGCGCGGGATTACAGGCTGAGCCCTAAAAGATTTCTTTATAACTCACCAGAAAGAAACAATCTGTGTCATAAAGTTATTATCACATGCTGGGAGAGGTACCCCTGAAAAGTGATAATTTATTCCTTTAGTAAGAAAGTCTACATAAAGATTTTTTTTTTCCCTACTATACTCTATGTGGAAGTCAAAATACAAAACTACCAGAAGACACAGTGGAGGGCATCAGGCTGAGTCTGGTTGTTATGTGTTCTGTTTGCCCACCCATCCCCTCATCACTGATAATAATTACACAATTTTAAAGTTGACTGTCAATGTTTTAAAAAGTCAAGAGATTTCACTTTTTAAAAAAATCTGGATATCCCATTTTCTATGAAAAAAATCAGATAATCTGGCCACACTGGGCTGCAGCTCCCATGAGGAGGCTGTCCCTCTCAACCAGGCTCTCCAGTCCATCATCCAGTCCCTCCAACTTCGTTCATTACCCATCTAGTCCTGATCTCTTGACCAGACCACAGTGACATCAGAGCTCTGTGGTCAGGGAGACAAGGTTAGAAGAATGGACTCTGGAGGCAGCCTGCCTGGGTGGGTTCAAATCCTGGGTCTGACTTGTGTGACCAGAACCAACCACCTGTGCAGTCTAAGCTTCTGCTTCTTGGCCTGTGAAATGAGAAAAATTGCAACACCTACCTCATAGGTCTGTGAGCTTCAATGCGATAATACTTGCTAAGTGCTTAGCACAGTGCTTGGCACATAATACCTGCTCAGTAAATGTTAGTTCTTGTTATTGTGCACAACTGGTACAATGACTAAGGGGGAAATCATCTGAGTTGCAGCCCCTGCTTTTGAAGATGATTTAACCGCACAAAGCAATTACCCTTCAATTCTCCTTTCTAGCTCAGAGGACCTGGTCTACATACAAACATATTTTCATCCAATAAACAGCTACTGAGCCTATCTGCGACATATTAGGAAATGCGTTGAGCAGTGGCACTTGAGAGATAGGATTCAGACCTCTTCGTGGGGGCTGACAGTGGACAAGAAGGACTGGACAGTAGAACAAACACTCACAACCCTGCCAGGTGACGTCAAGAACAAAGACCTCCCCACCCAGCCCTGTGCAGAACCATTCAGGAGCTTGGCTTTCAAGGAGGACTTGGGGGTGGATCTGACTCTCTTCTCCTTCTAGGCTCCAAACCTTTTGGGGGCTTGAGTAAGAAACACCCACCCACGAATTTGTTCTACTTCATTTTCAGTTTCCCAGGCTGCCCGTGTGATTTCAACAAAGCTGGTCAGATCTCAAATGGAGTTCATTATAATGGAATTTTACCTGAGGCAGCCCATCCCCCAACTTCTTAACATCATGGCACCCAAGATGTCGGTGTGCTTGCCAGATAGGCTGGGCAGAAGTAACTTCCCACCCCTGGCAGAAGTCCGGAAATTCAGAGCCACTTGGAACAAAGAACTCTGCCCCGAAGGTGTTTTCCAGCATCTCTGTGGCCAGCTTGGAACTGCCCCATTCACCCTCGCACTACCTGCTGTCTCTTTTCCAGCCCTCCTCAGACAGGAAGGGGAGGAGGGAAGACTGAGCTGAATGACTTGAACATTGGGCAGGAGAATGCTATGGGCAAGTGAGGAAGAGGGCATTCATTCCAGACTTAGACCTGAATTTAAGTTCTGGTTCTGATTTAGTAGCTCAATAACTTTGGGCAAGAAATTTAGCCTCTCAGTCTCTCTGGACCTCAGTTTCCTCTTCTGTAAAATGGGCATAATATTCCCTGTCTCATATGATTATTAAGATGCATGAATGAGAAAACTCACGAAAAACATTGAAAACAGTGCCTGGAACATAGTAAGATTATAATAACCATTGGTTATTATGATTGTTGGCTATTATATAATACAGTAAGCTCACAACAGTCAAAGGTTGGTGTAGAGAGAGAGATAGAGAGACTGGGTGGAAATGGGGGGTGAGGGATAGCTGAAGGTAGGACCATGACACTGAGTCCACAGGCTTGGTAGCCAGGGTGAGGCCTAGGGCAGAGCCACTCCCCAACCCTGGAGCTGACAGGCACAGACTGGATGGGTAATTACAGAGTTGAGGACAGCACAGCCAGCCACATTCTTTTGTCCCATGGGTGGCCAAGTGATGGGTCGCTGGCTGTTTATATGGCTACTAGGACGCTGGGTATATCTAATACCTCTGTTCCCCACACTCCCAGCAGGATGTTCATCTGACCTTGGTGGAAGGTTGGGATTCTCTGTAGGCAGAATGCTCCTCTCCCCATGACACCTTCTCTGTTCCCTCCACCCCAGCCCTCCAGTGTCCCCCTACTTCTCAGGTTAGTCAAGTTAGAAGGCCAAAGAACAAGGCCAGACTGAACAATTGGCCAGTGGAGACTTATAATTCAGTTCACCTCACTGGAGCTCTTACATGATTAAAAAGCCCTGGACAGATGTGACGCCATCACTGCCCTAGCTCCACGGGCTTGGGTTAGCTACACACTCATGGTCCTTATAATTCCATGACTTTTTCTCAAAATTGATACCCAAAGAAAATACACATCTCTCCCAACCTATTTGATAAAAACACAATTCAGTAGGTATTAATTGAGTACCTATTATGTGCTCAGTGCCGACACTAGGCTCTTGGTTTAACCCAAAAAACCACTAAGTGTGGGGAGGATATAGAGCCATGGGATCCTCACCCACTGCTGGAGGAACCCCAGAGAGGAAAGGCCAGCACAGGACCCCAAGTCAGGCTGCGGCATGTGAGGGGTCACCTGTGCACAATGCTTCAGACAGGCAGCGCATAGGCCAGAAGCCAGGTCCCTGGGTCAAGGGTGACCCAATTATTATAACCAAAAGGAGCTCTAGGAACTCATCTAACACAACTTTTTTTATGTTAGAAAAGAAGTCTATATCAAGTGTTGAAAAGGATGGGGAACAATGGGAACTTTCTTTTTTTTTTTTGAGGTGTAGTCTCACTATATCGCCCAGACTGGAGTGCAGTGGCCACTCCCAGTCACCGCAGCCTCGACCTCCTGGGCTCCGGCGATCCTTCTGCCTCAGCCTTCCAAGAAGCTGGAACTACAGGCGTGCACTACCGCACCCGGGTAATTTTTTGATTTATTGTAGAGATGAGGTCTCACCAAGTTGCCCAGGCGGGTCTTGAACCCGCAGGCTCAGGAAATCCACTTTCTTCCACTGCTGAAAGGAGTGTTTTTGGGAATGACCACAGTGGAAAACTGTTAGGCATTGTATAGCAATGCCCAACATGGAATTCCATGCGAGCAAGCAATCCCATTCCCAGGTATGTGTCCTAGAGAAACCCTCATATGGGCACCAGGAGGCAAGTAGAACATGTCCCTACCAGTAATATCATATCATAATGGCCCCAAACTGGAAACAACCCAAATGTCCATCAATAAGATGGTGTATTTTTACAACAGAATACTACGCAGCATTGCAAACTAATGGACTGCAGTTGTGTACATTCACATAGATGAATCTGAGGAACATGACAGAGTAGAAGAAGTGCATCACAGAGAACACACATGCATGTAAACACCACAGAGAACATACATGCATGTAAACATCACAGAAAGCATACATGCATGTAAAGTTCACAGAGAACATACATGCAGGTAAATTTTACAGGGAACATACATGCATGTATACCTCAAAGCCATGTAAAATGACATAGCGTTTTGTAAAACATACATAAATACTTTGTAAGTTGGCAACTAACAAAGAAAAGCAAGGAAATAACCAAAATTCATGCTGGGGTAGGGAGTGAGGAAGGGAATGCAAATAGGGAGACGCAAAAGAGGCTTTTAAGGTACTGTAAATATTTCATTCCTAACTTGTATGGTAGGTACACAGTATATTATGTTCTTCTTTAATCTATACATAAACATCTTATATACTCTTGTATATATATTTCACGGTTTAAAAATAAAGAATTGAAGAACCTGAGTCCCAGAGAAGCTCATCAGCTAACAAATGGCAGAAAGAGAAATCATTTTACCAAATCTGAGTTTAGTCAGGAGCCAGGACAGCCTTTCCTGAGTTCTAAAGGGGCCTCTCACAATGGTGGGTTTCTGAGTTAGGAAATTTGAAAACAATGGCAAGAGTCTTTTTTTTCCACTGTTAAATTCCCAATGTCTTGAGTAGTGCCTGGTGCACAGTAGGCTATGTGCTCAACCCTTATCTACTAAATGACTACCTGCACGTGACTTCCAAGGGTCTACTTTGTGATAGGTACTTGATTTACATCATCTAATCCCCACGCAATCCTCCAAGAAAGCTATTATTATTATCCTCAATTTACAGATAAGGAAATTGAGATTTAGAGAGATTAGGAAACTTGCCCAAGGTCACAAGCTAGGAAGTGACAAAGCTGGGATTTGAATTCAAGTGTCTAACTCAGATCCTGTGTTTCTCCTATTCTGCCGGGCTGTGAGCACAGCTTTTTTTTCTTTTTGAGTTGGTGTCTCACTTTGTCATCCAGGTTGGAGTGCAGTGGCATGCTTATGGCCACTGCAGCCTCGACCTGCTGGGCTTGGCGATCCTTCTACCTCAGCCTTCCAAGTTGCTGGAACCACAGGTGCACACCACCATGCCTGGCTAATTTTTTTGATTTAGTATAGAGATGGGGTTTCACCAAGTTGCCCAGGCTGGTTTTGAGCCCTTGGGCTCAGGGAAACCTCTCATCTCCGCCTCCCAAAGTACTGGGATTATAGGTGTCAACCACTGAGCCTGGCGAGCACAGCTTCTAACAGTACCACCTAACATTTCAGTCATATATCAAGGAACCCCGAGACCCACGGGGTGGGGCAGGCTGAGCGTTTTCTCTTCTTACTATTTTTGTCTCTGAGCTCTGACACTTCAAGTGGTTTACATGGCCAGGCCAAATGCCAACAAGCAGGGTAAAGCAGTGTTTATGGGCTCACTTTGCAGCCGTGGGCAGGTTACTGCGTCTCTTCAAACTTTGGTTCCCCCATATACATGTTAGAGAGAACAACGGTACTTACCCCAAAGAGAAGCTGTGAGGAGTAAAGGAGACAAGTAAAGGAATCAGCACAGGGCCTGGCATGAGGCTATCAGAAGAGGCTAGAGTCCATCTCTCCCTCCAGGTGGCCTAGGTTCAGGAATCCTTAGGGGATAGTCAGGAGAGGGAAAAGTAAGCAAGGTGAGAATAGTTCCCCATTGGTCAATGGGACAATTACTTAGCACCTAGTAGGTTATCAGGATAATGACTTGTTTGTAATGGAGTGACTCTTATTTGTCTTCCAGACCATTCGAGCCTTATTTGATTCCATGCAATCTCTCTTCACAGTGGTACCTCTCTCTGGCTCTTGTTTGCTGTTCTTACCCAGAGTAAGCTGCCCAAGACTTCTCAAGTGGCACCAAGGTCTAAAGGTGCTGGCAGAGGGAGCCTCCTTCCGAGAGGCCATTGTCCCCAGAGTAACCTTTGGGAAAGTCGAGCTTGCTCTTAGGCCAACTTGTTCAAACTAGTTAGTAAATCTAACTCTGCCACACACAAACATTTATTGCAGGCCCATAATGTGCGAGACATGGCACCAAGTGCCCTGTGGTCATCTGTGTGTGCAGAGGTGGTAGAGCTCCCTGGGGGTTAAGAGCATGGGCTCCTGCAGACCTAAGAGTGGGTCCCGACTTCCCCGCACACGTCTTGTCACCTCGGCATGGTGCTTAACCTCATTGAGACTCAGTTTCCTCACTCGTGAAGTGGACATAATAGTGGTTCCTAGTCCACAAGGTAGTGAGATGTCTGGGAGGCTGTGCTTGGAATGCACATCGCACAGCACCTGGGACCAAGGGAGCTCTCAGCAAGTAGCTGTTCCTGGAGCTACAACTCCAGTACCGGCAGGTGGCACACACTGGATGTGTCACCAGCAAAGCCCTGGTCCTCGTGGGTGCTCCACAGTACCAGGAATGTCACACCTTGCACAACAACTCAGACCTTCAATCTGTCATCAGAAGGTCAGTGCGAGGCAGCAGCCTCCCAGGAACAGGCCGCTGGGTCCTGCCCAAACTCCACTTTCTCGCTAGTGCAGCTGCCCACACCTTGCTCAGGATCAGGACTCTCCCCTGTGTAGAATGAGGACTTTGTGTGGCATCTGGTTCTGGGAACACTGCTTAGTCTATTCCTTGGCAAGGGACCTGCAGGGCAGGTTTGCAAAAGCATGACACACATTCAGACTCAAAGAGCGCGGACTGCTTCTGCCTCTTGCTCCTGCCATTTACAGACCAGCCACCCCCATCCTCCCCTAGCCTACCCGGGTTGGGGGTGCGGGGCTCTCACCACCTCCCCTTCTGACAGTTTCAAAGGTGGCACTTCCCAAGAAGTCATCACTTGTCCTTTTCATTTGTTGGTGATAAGAATGACTTCCTTCCTGCGAGAGTAACTGCGTTACTACACAGTCACCAAGGAGAACTCTTTTCCCTCCATGCCCTATGCCTAACCACTTGCACATCAGATCTCTGGGGACTCTCCAGAGAGCCCACCCCGAGCATCTGGATCACGAGGACCCAGGACTCAGAAGGGAGTTTCTCTTCCACATGTCACCACGGCAGGATGCAGTCACTTCCACCAACGCCTATAGTTTGGATTGCACAAGAACAGTCTGTCTCCACCCCAGACCATTTCCCCAATAGACCAGACAGGAGAGGCAAACTCTCGTGCCTTCGGGAACTGACTCCATCTCCTGCTAAGCAGCTTCTCTCTGCTTGGGCCTCCACTTTGTTTACCATTTCCCTGGAACTTGATTACCAGTGACCTGTGCCCTGTATCTGCATGGGCAAGGTTTGACTATGCTTCCTTTCCTGGCTGCTTACCCGCTTTAGAGTCAGACTTTTCTGGGGAATAGCACTGCCCACAGAGGTCTGGGAAGCTGGGTGGACAAAATGAGGAGGCTGCAGATATGGGGGAAGAGGGAAGAGGAAGCATGAGGCTGAGTCTTGGCTCCACCATGAATCCCAATTCCCCCAGGGGAAGCTGAAAAGGAGTTGGCAGGCCTTCCTGTCCCTGTCTGAGGTAGGGGTGGGGCAGGAAAACCAAAGGTGAGGCCAGTCACAAGTCAAGGGTGAAGGGAAGTCACACGAGTGGCGGGCTGGGTCCCAGGACAGGGTGGCTGGGGTCAGCGCTGCCCTCAGGGGAAAGACTGAAATTGACTGATGCAGGCTGGGGAGATGCGTCTGCCTTCAGAGTTAAATTGTGCCCATCTTCCCCCTCAGCACTAAGCCTCCGTCACCCCATCCTCCCCTCATCACTCAGAGGTGTGTGACCTCTGCTGGGTTTGACGAGGTATTCACTGGGAAGATGAAGTGTTCCATTTTGCCCTGGAAAGTTTTGGTTTATGTCCATTGTCCTGGGATAACCATGCACAGCATCTCCTTTCACTCTGAAAAAGATTCCTGTTTGCACAATAAATTATACAGTCACTCTTTCTGGAATATCCAAGAAGGCACTGACATGGGAAAAAGTTAAGGACAAATCAGAGAGAGGCAGAATGAGAAGCAAGGTCCTGATGACCCAGAGCAACGGCCAGGCTGGCTTCAGCCCAGTTGGATCCTCTCAGAACTGGACAGCGGTGGAGGGAGAGCCTGAGAACTGCTGCCTTTCGTAGGGCCCTAATTGTCTTGGGGTAGAAGACTGGTCTGGTGGGTTCTGCTTTCTGCCATCCCTAATAGGGCCTGGAACCATGCTGGCTGTGCACACAAGAGGTTCTTTTCTTTTTTTTTCTTTTGAGTAAGCGTCTCATTCAGTCACCCGGGTTGAAGTGCAGTGGCATGATCACAGCTCACTGCAGCCTTGACCTCCCGGGCTCAGGTGATCTAGGCTCTTAATCAAATCTGATCATTTCCATACTTCCCTCTCTCTGCATCCAAAACAGACTTGCAACAGTGACTATTGAAAGCTGGGACCTTATGATTCTCTATTCAGCTACTCACGGAATGTCATACAGGCAATCCCGACTAGCTTTCTGCCCACTAGAACCTGACTGCTGTGTAGGCAACAGAACGTTTCTAGTAGAGGCTCCAAAGACCCATCCCAGTCAAGATGGCCCTGCCTCCTTAGGATGTGGGGTAAAGAACAGAACAACTGGAACTCCCTCTCCCATCTCAAAGAATCACTTGGTCTAGCCTGCTGGGCATCATGCTTTCCTCCACTGAAGGCCTGGGCTTTGAACACCTGCTATCTGTTCTGGGGGTAGAAGGTAGGGATCCAGGAACCTCTTGGAGCTTTCTCTGGGACTTAGTCCCCCAAAGGGATCAGTTCTGAGGTCAAATAGGGAAAGAAGACTGAGAAACCATAAGCACAAATTATCAGGGCACCTCAAACAGCACAACCTTCCATAATATTTACACAAAGTCTGAAGGCCTTGGCTGAAGAGCAGTGAGGAGTCAGGAAAGCTGCCTCACTATCCTCCTTTCTTACCCCTTTTTCTAGTCCCTCCTTTAACTTGGTAAGAGTCCAAGTCACAGCTGATCAGGACCAGCCAAACCCACAGCCATGGGACCCAGCCAGAGCGCAGGCTGTGAATTCCCTAGCTTTTTGCAGTTTGAGTCAGTCCTACAGCCTGGTTAGCCTCCCTGGACTTTTCTCCAATAGGTCCAGAGAGGTTGTTGGGGGGGGGGGGCGAACGCTGAGGGCGGGAGCTACTTCTGTTCAAGGGTCTCTTGCACCCAAAACAAAAGCCAGGGAGAAATTTGCAGTCTTACTACCTCTTGGTCTGGCTGCATGCCAGTCATGAAACTATTCCAGAAAGACCCACAATTCCTTCCAGCACTTGGACAAGGAAGGGGTGGGGGAAGGTTCCCTAACACACAATACTCTCAGTTCATAAGTTGAGGTTCCAGTGACTAGATAACCCATCTCTACCCCCACTCCCTAGCCTGGGTTAAAACTTTCTCTGCCAAAACCATGGCTTCTCTGGTCCAGAACCTTCCCAATTTCTTTTGCACTCCCACCTCACGAGCAGAGATGGGCAGTTAATACGACCACTAGGGTCTGGAAAAGTCTGCAGTGCTGGAATGTACCTCCTTATTCTAGGAGAAGGATACGAGATGTGGATTTACCACAAAGTCACAATCCCTTCACAGTCATCTTCTTCCGGAATCATCTCATAACCATTCCATAATCATTGCTGTGTTGGGTATCAAACACAGAGCCCATGAAGAAGACTATCTCCAGCAGGGAGCTGGAGCAGAGCTGAGCTCTGCCCAGGAGAGCTCTGCAATGCTCAGAAAATGCCTGCCCAACTGCTTGCCTGGGCTCTGGCCCCTCTGGCTGCAACTGAGCCCAGACAGGAGGCTGACTCACTCACCGCACGGAGGAGGAGGAAGAAGAAGAGAAGGAGGAGAAGGAGGAGGAGGAGGAGCTCCGAGAAGAGCCTGGGCTCAGACCCAAAGCTCCCCCAACCCAGGCCAGGTCTCAGCCTCTGGTCCCTGAGTGGTGAGGGGAAGGAGGGGCAGCTGTCCACTGGCCCTGGAGATCACATGCTGTTCCCTCCTAGATACTTCCACTGAATCCTCCTCACCTACCACCCAGACTCAGGGCACCTAGCTTCCCAGACAGAAATTACTCCTTGAGTCCACTCCTTGCTTAGATGCTTGTCCCTGAGTTCCACTGGACGTCTCCTGACAGGATCTCCTGGAAAAAGAAATCCAGTGCACTAGGACCAATTACTAAATAACTGGTAGTTCAAAAAAAAAAAAAAAGTCAAGAAAAAGAAAAATACTCCACTTAAAAGACCCAACCATCGCAGATGACCATACGTGGGCCCTAGAAGAGAATAAATAAAGCAGCACACACTCCACCTCCAGAAGACCTTAGCACCATCGACAGCCAATCGCTCCCTTTCTTTATTCCTCCACTCCATGCCAAGGCGCCCGACTGAGGAAGGAAACAAATGCTTCTTGTTGCCCAAGTGCTGAGCACTGTGCTAGCGGAGCATATTTGCGTTAAGCGGCCTGAGCACCGAGGATGTGGCCGCCTGCATCGCCAGCCTGGCAAGAACTTCAGCTTTCTCAGATCTTAGTGCCCCCTAAGTGCCCCAGCCTCATGGCACGACAGCCCGGATCTCAGTCGCCAAGTTTACCCCTGAGACTTAGACTCTAATGCTCGCCTCGGGACACTCAGGTCCCGGTACTCCCAACGCCCCGACCCCGAATTTAGTCTCTATCCTGAGATCCCTTCCCCGTTGCGCCCGGGTCCGCACCTGGTCCGTCCCGCCGGCGACAAGCTGTTCCGCGCTCCCGGCGCCCACGGCTCCGCTGCAGCCTTTTGACAAGCAGAGACAGCCCAGCACCTGGCCACGCCCCTAGGCCAGGCCCCGCCCCC
>NW_007255980.1:344444-387141 GCF_000164805.1 Carlito syrichta | reverse complement strand
GAGCGCCATCGGCGCTGCAACCATCTTGACTTGGAATCAACCACTGCGCTGTCGCCGTGGAGACCCTGCCTCGTGAAACTTTACACGACCGCCGTCCACGGGGCAGGGCATGCTTCTGCCCTCTGTAAGTCAGATTTTCGATGCTCGTGTGCGTGCAGATCCACTGCTTCTGCCTGCGGCAGTCGGCGATGCCTCCCCCACACCCCAGCTGCCGTGGTTCTACCCAGTCCGCTGCGGACGCCTCTGCCAGGTGCCTCACCCCCACCTGGGCTGACACGGCCAGGACTTCGGCGTCCGCGGGACGCTGGGAGTCGCCTGCCGACGGGCACCCGCGGCTGTCTTCCGCTCGTGGGAGATTCCGGGCGCCACTCGCCGTCGTGGTACTTCTGCAGAACGCCAGCTCAGCCCGACCCCACTGGTTAGGACAAAAGAGCACACGGGGCCGAAGTAGAACCTGGAGTTGCATCATCGCTCCCATCCGACGTCCTCTCGGCAGAGACCGCTGCTGACCACGTTCCGGGCCTGTCCCGAACCTCGTATCCAAGTGGGCTTGGCCTCAGCTTCCCGGTCCCAGGTGCCCAGTTCCCCTTTCTCCGCCGTGACATGGCGTGAAGGGAAGGGAGGAGATAAAGAGTCCATTCCGAGACCTGGAGTTGTGGATGGCTGTGGAAAATTCGCTATAGAAACTTTTGGCTAAAAATTACTTTCTGGTCGGGTGCAGTAGCTCAAGCCTGTAATCCCAGCACTTTGGGAGGCCGAGGCGAGAGGATTGCCAGAGATCAGGGGTTCGAGACCAGCCCGGGCAACTTGGTGAGATCCTGTCTCTACAATAAATCAGAAATAGTAGCTGGGCGTGGTAGCTCGCGCCTGCAGTTCCGGCTACTTGGAAGGCTGAGGCGGAAGAACCGCCTGAGCCTAGTAGATCGACGCTGGGGTGGTCGTGAGCATGCCACTTCACTCCAGCCTGGGCGACCGAGTGAGACTCCAACTCTTTCTTAGAACTCACTGTCCAGCGGAAGAATGTATAAATAAGTAGTAATTGCAACATAATGTTCTGAAATAGAGATGCCCATCTCTATCTCATTCTCTATTCATCTCCATCTCTATAGAGAATCATCCAGCAGTTGATGACCTTCTTTAGTCAGGGAGGATATTGCTATTCACCTCTTACAGATATGGAAATCATGGCTCAGAGGGATAAGCTGAACGGGTGGGAAATTGAGGTATACAGAGGTTAAGTGATTTGCCCAACATGACCCAGCTAATCAGTGAGGGACTAGTGCTAGAGCCCAGCAAGCCAACTGGTGCAATGGCCTCTGAACTATTTCTGAGACAGCGATGCCAGACTGTATGATAACCAGCTCCTCTCAGCTCTCAATAAATAGATTCAAGAGAAATGGACTGAGCCTAAACTGAAGGAAGAGACTTCAAACAGTGAAGTTTGTCAAGCGCTGAAACAGTTCATTAAGGGAGTATCATGGATACTTTTTGGGAAGACTTAAACAAAAAAACAGAAGAGACATAGTTTGGTTGAACTTGGGAATGGGCCATCTTTTCTGAGAAACAGATAAAAGGAAGTGCCCCTGTGGAGGTCCGGCCAGTCTGATGAATGGATTCTCTACTTGTAATGAAAGTAAAAGAAAGAATTGCCTTGCCCAAAGCATCATGGAGGAAGCTAGCAGTGGTTCTCATGGGAATAAAAATATAAGAGGAAATCTCTAACCGCCAACATTTTTGGGACAATCTCAGGAAGTCCCATGAGCCTCTGAAAGAAGCTGAGCACTCAGAAGTCACTTTTGTGGTGCTTAATTGGCCTGGCATCTTACAAATAAACCTTATTAAGAGGTGGTAGAAGATGAGTACTAAGTGCACCATGGTAATTGACTTAGTCTTTTTTCACAGCTCCTCAAGACCAGGGGCACTGGTAATTCATGTGTGTAAAACACCTTATATTATAAAAGAATCATTTGGAATATCTTATTTGATCTTCATCACAACTTTTGAAACAGGTAGCGTAGAAAATACTCCCCATTGTACAACTGATGTGCAGAGTTGTCAAAGTTCTTACAGCTGAGGAGTGACAGAGCCACTTGGACCCAGGTCTTCTTTCTATTCATTCCTCTGTTTCATGCTGCCTCTCAAAAAATAAAAATTATTTCCACACACTTTTCACCTGTTCAATCCCAGTCTAGATATTCCAGGCTTGGAGAACTCAGAGGTTCTGGGTTTGGCAGATTTGCAAGATTATGGATGTCATTACGGTCCCCATCACATGTCCCTAACCATGTTCTCATCTTCCCCTAGTACCTGAACTGCTGTCTCTTCTCTGTCTCTCCAGACCCTCTCCTCTTTCAAGTCCTGTCCATCCCATCAGGCTTTTCCAGACGTCTCCAGACCAAAAGGATCTGTCGATTCTCTGGTCTTTATAGCATGCTTTGTCTGTATTTCATGGTTTGTTACCTGACAATAAATCCTCTTGTATTTACATTGAGCAAAGATAGATTGTTATTATTATTTTGCCTTCAGTTTATTCTTAGGATGAAAGTGATTTTGTAGAAACAGAAAAGTAAGATCACATGAGATTCACCTCTCCTGTGTTCTGCTGTAATTACTCACTGTCTCCTGATCCTACTTCTCCCTAGCCAGGTATACAACTGGGGAAAGAGGTTGCTGTCTCCTACCCTGCTCTCTTAAAGTCTTGATGACAGGCAACATTCCTGAACTTCAGAGTTAATAATCAGAGGAGGGGCACTAGTAATTCACTTATGTAAAATGCCTTACAGTATAAAGAGTTCTTTGGAATACCTCGTTTGATCTTTATCACAACTTCTGCAACAGGTAGAATAGAAAATATTTCCCACTGTACAGCTGATGTACAGAGTTGTCAAAGTTCTTACAGCTGGGGAGTTACTCTTCTAACTTGACTGCTATATGAACCATGTACCAGGACCTCTGCAGAAACTTTTTGCTTTTCCCTGAAGTTAACGTTTCTTGTATTCTCATTTGTCTCTGGGAGGGGTGGTGACCCTTGTTGGGATGTTCAGATTGTTTTTGATCAGTACTTATGTCTGATAAATTACATTAGGCAATACCTACTAAGCACTTGATCTGTGCAGGATACCACGCTAGAGTGCTATAGATCCAATGATCTATACAGAAAAACAAACAAACAAACAAACAAAAAACCCAGCTCTTCCAGGTGCATCCTACCATTCCAGAGGTACCTGGCTGAGGCCACCCCTGTGCACTTCATTCCACAGAATCCAGGGAAAGGCAAAGTCTGGCATCTCGATCTTTTTGCCAGGCTCTGGGTACCTGGGAGCAGCCCAGATGGGGGGGCTGCAGACAGATCACAGGCCTATGGTCTATCCTCTTCTGTGTAGGCTCCCCTTTTCTGCAGCCTGACCACTGTCCTCAAGTCTGGCTGACACTCTCTGAACCTCCTGCGATGGTGCCAGAGCTTGAGTGGATTACCTTGTCCCTATGAGGTTCCCAAAGACCCTGTCCCCATGGATAGAGGTTTTTAAGTTGTCCAGAGGCTGCTCTACAGGTAAAAATGTGCCCTTTGAGCTCTCTCTGGAACACTCCCATCTAACTATTTGCTTTTCTCTTTTTTAGGGCCCTTTTTTTCTCTTAAATATTTTATGGTTATGGGCATGGTAGGACTGAAGGGAAGCCTCTCATTCAGCCAGCTCCCAAAGGACATTCTGAGAGACGCAGTCATGGAATTAGAGACAGAAGAGACCAGCCCATCCTCTCAGTTAGTTCCCTTGTTTTAAAGATTTAAAAAACAAACCAACAAAAAACTAGCAACATTAAGTCCTAAAAGGTTAACTCATTTATATTTCTTAACCCATGTTAGGACAAAAATGATCTAGGGTTAGTCTCCCTATTTATGTTCCAGATGGAGAAAATAGAATGAATAAATGGAAGAAGCTTTAAGCAATGAAAGTAAACCAAACAAAGGGGTCTTTCCAGGACAGTTCTTTTCACATTTTAACTGCAACCCATAATGACAAATAAGTTTTTATCATGACTTAGTATACCCATGCATATATGTAGGTTTCATGAAATAAAAGATGCTCTACAATGTTTTCTGTTATTTTCTCTATCCTCCCTTCTTTTCCTCCTTCCCTCCTTTTTCTTTCTTCCCCTCCCTCCCTCCTTCCTGTCTTCCCTCCTTCTTTCCTTTCCTTTTTCTTTCTTTCTTTGAGTCACCAAATTGATTTTACAAGCCATTGATAGGTTGTGATCCACAGAACAGTATTAAAAAGTCTGCCCTAGAGCCAGATGCAGTGGCTCATGCCTATAGTCCCAGCACTTTGAGAGACCAAGGAGGGAGAATTGCCTGAGCCCAGGAGTTTAAGAGCAGCCTGAGCAACATAGCAAGACCTCGTCTCTACAAAAAAATGAAGTAAAAAACTTCACTGGGCATGATAGCGCATGCATGTAGTCCCAGCTACTCTGGAGGCTGAGGTGGGAGGATCACCTGAGCTCAGGAGTTCAAGGCTGCAGTGAGTCATGGTTGTGCCACTGCCCTCCAACCTGGGTGACAGAATGAGACCTCGACTCAAAAGAAAAGAAAAGAAAAATTAAGCCATAGGCCACAGGCTAGACTGACTTGATTGTTTGATTAACCATTGGACAGAAGACTCCATCCAGGGATTTGATTGAGTATTGCCTTCCTGAATGACATGAGCAAGTCCCTCTCACCATGGGCCCCCTCATTTAGAACCTGCAACATGAGATTCACAGAAAGGCATTTGAGAGACCAGCAATGGATTATACATAGCACTTTCAGAGAAGTGCAGCGACTTCACGGTGGCTTCAGGGCTTTCACGGTTCTATCTTTAAAGGCATATGGTGAAGGTTAGATCACTGAGGCAGTGTGTATCCACCCAATGTTTGCCTTTGTGGCCTTAACTCAACTGATACCTTACTACTCTCCTGCATTTTCCAACTTTGGAGGCTCTTTAGCCTCAGGATACTTTATGGCATCTTAGAGATCCTGACTTCTTCAAAGCAGAACAGCTCTGAGGAGTCCTGTGCAATGCCATGAAAAGTGAGTCCCCGCAGACTCAGCCTGCCCTAGAAAGAGTAGGGCACCACCAGTTATTCACTCCAAATCCATCTGGCCCCAGGGCTTCATTCCCAGTAGCCCAGCTCATGTCTCCATCCTCAGGGCTGTTGGCATTTATCTTTCCCACCTGCTCCCACATCCTCGAGCTCCAGGCTGCCAGCCTGCTGGCCCGCACACAGCGTCTGCTGGCATGGCAAAGCAGAGCCTAGGGGCTGGACAAAGATAGGTGCAGACTCCCACCTATACCTCCAAGCAAAGGCATCTCGAAGCTCTCCCAGGATCCCAGGTATTTGCTGGGCTCTTGTCCAAATCCCAGCAAACAATGATGAGTCTTCTCCAAGTCCCAACCCCAACCACTGAGACCAGCAAAATAGACTAGAGGCTCAGAGTCCCTTCCCATCCATGACTGTATGACTGTGGGTTTTGTAACTACCATGATTACTCTTAGAGATGAAGTGAGCCTCATCCCCAGTGCCTTTGGGGAATTTTTAATTTTGCTTCTCTAGGGAAGAGTGTCTTGTGGAAGATCCCAGTGATGGAGACAAGTGGAGAGGCTCTGTGGCATGGGAGTCAGTATCTTGGGAGCAGTTGACAATGGAGTCGCATTGCTGCTGATGAGCTCTGCAGGGAAAAACTGTTTTCAAAATAAATCCCCCTTTTTCGGAGGAAAGTCTCCAGAGAAGACAGTTGGGCAATGCTCTCTTTCATACCCATGAGCAGAAGCCCCGCAAGCCTCATCTTGGGCACGCTTTCTTGTTTCTCCAGAACAGGAAGGACATTCCGTAAGCAGCCCAGGAATGCGTTAAACAACTCTCCCCTGGGGCCCTAACTCCAGAAAGTTGTGGCTGTTGACAGCTCTTCTTTGCCTTTGGCCTCTGGCCTGGGACTAACATGCCATGAAGCATGGCTGCCTCTTCTGTTGTATTTGCCTCCTTGTCCTACATCATTAAAGATGTCATTTTTGTTTGTTAGTTTTGTTTTGTTGGAGTCTCACTCTTGTCACCCAGGCTGAAGTGCAGCAGCACCCTCACGGCCACCACAGCTTCGACCTGCTGGGCTTAGGTGATCCTTCCTCCTCAGCCTTCCAAGTAGCTGGAACTACAGACACACGCCACCACGCCCGGCTAGTTTTTGTGATTTATTGTAGAGGCGAGGTTTCACCAAATTGCCCAGGCTGGTCTCAAACCCCGGGCTCAGGCAATTCTCTCGCTTTGGCCTCCCAAAGTGCTGGGATTACAGGCTGAGCCAGCACGCTCGACCAAGATGTTGTCAATGTTAAAACTGTTGTTTCTGGTGTCCACTTCCAACTGGAATTGTTAAACCCAAATTTCAAAATCCGAGAGACCACCAAAGAGCCAGCTCTGATGCAAACACACAAGGGTCTTTATTCAGGCTCGAGTCTGGGCTCATGAACGAAGCCGGCTGTGGCTTCAGGGATGAGAGCCCCGATCCATCATGGCAAGCAGTCTTTATACACCATTACAGAGGGAGGGGAAAGAACCCTAAACTTGGTTTTACATGATTGGGTAATCTCTCCTAATGGGTACGGGAACACTTGGTATTGGTAGGTGCCTTTCGTGGGCTTCAACCTGACTGCCCGTGATTGACAGAAACCCACCCAACGGGCAGAGTGGAATGTCAGATAAGTAGGTTCATACCGTCACTGCGTATAAATTAACCTGAGCAAGCAGGCAGATTACTAGCGTCTCCAAGTCTGCTGCCAAGGAATGTCTGAAAGGGGCTTATCGCTTTAACATTTACATCCCATTGTAAAAGCAGAAGTCAGCATGGCAATTGGGACTAACAATGCTTAACCCAAGAGTTCTAAATACAAACACTACTTAAGACATTATATAATTACACAATCAGTCGCTACCCGGCACCGACATATGCCTAATTCTACGGGGTCTGAGGTAGGATTTAAAGTACTAAGATTTCATAAAGTACAATGAACATGAGGTAGGGATATATAAAATATAGTGAACCAAACACTACTTTTACAGTAAGTATGGCTTTTTAAGTTTCTTGGTTTCTTGGGTCTCTCAGAATTACTCTGGACTGAATGATAGTGGTGTTGTATTGTTTTGTATCTTCCACATGTCCTACAACCAAGACTTGGTCTTTAAGTGACTTTGATTTAAAAACCTTATTGATTAAAAAAAAAAAGAAAGGAAAGAAAGAAAGCCAGCTCATATATTAGCTAGAATCTTGAGTCACACTACATAGAGAGAGATTCATCATCAAGAATAATGAATAGCTTCCTTTTCATGGAAGCATTCGTCTTAGGAAAGTGTACTAGACAGACTGGTTCAGAGATAGCACATTCCATTCTCTCTTTCTTTGGACGTTCTCCTTCTGGGAGTTGTAGTTTCTGTGTTTAGTATAGTCTGACTGGAGGCCTTGTCTTTAGTTTGAACCTATGTACACTTGGTTTTAAAGTAGTCCTACCTTTGAAATATAAAAGAATTCGGATTGGTGACCTCCAGGTGCTTGACATTGTCCTTGTCACATTTCTACAAGTTTCCAGGGATTGAAACTGCAGAGGGAGTGGGGACAGCAAGTCAAGTTTATAGTGTGGTGGTAAATAATTTGGGCTTGGTCTGCTTCTGATCAACCCAGTGACTCTGGACAAATTACTTAATTTTTCTGAGCACTGGTTTTGCCATCAGTAAAATGGGGATAAATCATAGTCATAGGGGTTGAGGAGATGAAGTGAAATAACCTATGTAAAACCTTTAGCCCTGCTCTTGGCACAAGATAAGTGTTAAATAAAAATTAACTTAATAGTTAATAGCTATTCCTTGTAGTAATTAGGAAAGCCTCTTAAAACTGTCATGACTCTTGGAGTCTCAACAGGATATTATCCTTTACGTTAGTGTTTAATTCTTATCTCTCTGATTAGGAAACAGGGAGGATGGAAGGGAGGGAGGAAAGAAAGAAAAAATGAGAGGTGAAAGAAAAGAAAGTGGTCAGCCTGTGATTTTTTGAAAAATCTGTAGGTCTATCAGCCACCTATTAAAGTGGCCTTAACCTCAATATACAGAAATTGTTTATTTTTGCCCTTGGCCTAATATATTTCAGACTTAATGTAGTTTCTTGGAGGTTCTTGGCTCGTGGTGCGCGGCTCTGATCAGTTGAGACAACCAGTGGACTCCAGACTCTGGGGTTTTGTGGGATACTGACATTATGATGCCTTTACTCATTGCCTTCAACAGGTTACTTCCTATTTGTAAGAAATGGAGACAGGGAGTTAAATCCCTCTCATAAGACCAAGAGGATCAGCGGAGAAAAATTGCAAAGGGTGTAGCTACCACGTACCTGAGGATGTCCATAAGCCCTCCCAGACCTGGGTTACCCGCTGCCGTTTGGGGCACAGAGTGAAATCCAACAATGGGAGATGTCTGTACCAGGGTCACCCAATTAGGAACATTTGGGATGTTTAGAGTAAAGCATTTAAGATAATAATGTTTTGTGCTTTGTGCTAATTGTACTCCTATCCAGGAAGGACCCTGCTCTTTGAAGACCTTATCTCTTGATTACAAGAGGTGAATGGCATTTATAGTCCCCCTTTTTGCAGGAGAAGATGAAGATTAACAGATGACCTCAAGATATGTGAAACGTGGATTGTACTGAAGAAAAATGGTGCTTTTTTCCAACTCAGGGCCCTTAACTCTGTGCCCTGCTTGGCATGTGCCAATTCATATTTTCCTGCAAGTTCAGTTTCAAATCTGGTCTATGAATCTCTGGGGTTAGAAGTCGGGACAGTTTTGACTTTGGGGAAGGAGGCTGGAGATAAAGGCTAGGAGAAGGCACAGGGAGTCTTCTATGGCAGTGGTCATATTCTATCATGTTCTATTTGTTGACCTGGGTAGTGGTCACTGTGTGTATTCACTTTATGAATAATGCACCATGTTCTACACTTAGAACTTGTGTATGTGATACTTTCAATAAAAATTCACTTTAAATGAACTAATCTGTGTAAATTCTTGAGAGACTGACTCCACAATATTTTTAAAAATTATTTTACAGATGGGGAAACTGATGTTCAGAGTGACTCTCCTCACGGAGTTAGGTGAGGAGCCAGCCTGTCCCCTGTAAGGATAACCAATGGGTAACAGATGGCACATTGACAGCTGGATCAGAAGTTCCTTTAGGGCAAGCACCATGTCTTTGTATTCTCCAGTGCCTACGGCAGTGCTGTGTGTAGTGAGTGGTCAGTAAATGATTTAGTGGTCAAATGTATCTTTAAGACAACTGAAAGAACTGAAGCCTGAGAGGCTACATTCTTTGACCTACTTGGCTTATTTAAGTAGAACCTAAAAAGTAGAATTCAAACTGGGGTCTATGACTGGGTCTACCAAGTGTCTGGTGCTACAGGACCCTGACCAGATTAAACTAAAAATGCAAAATGCAGGCTTTTCTGGCAGTGGCCACCAGTAGGAGAGTGTAGTGGCCACGTGTGGGTCATTAGGAGAGCAGCCTTTCAATTCCTAGCTTGGACACCACCAAAGAGCTTCTTCCTTCAACCCATATTCTCAAGGAGAGCTGTCCCTCAGCTGGGGTTCCTGGAGCCTGGGAAGGAAATGTGTCCAGCATGGCCGACCTCTGAGGTCAGTTACCAAGCCCAGAAAGAATGTGGTGAAGAGATCCAAACTGTCAAGTTTTTCTTCCCTTCTTCATGGGCCTCAGCTCAGTTGACTGTTTTATCATTCTAACTCTCCTTCTCCCCCTTCTGCTCTGTGCAGACAAGCCAAGTACTTCCTCTTAGAACTTTCTATCCTGCCCTCTCTCAGTTCCCCAATTTGTCTCATGGGCCTCTGCTCCCCATTCACCATCGGGCTCCCCATCTGTCAAGTGGTAGGGAGTTTGAGGGCCATCCAGAGCTGATGGTCAAAAAGTCTATGACTTGGAGCTGCCCAAGTAGAAGTAGATAATATCCCAGTCGCTGTCCTCCCACATTCTCCCCTTCTTTCCCTGCAGTAAAACCTGAAATATAGATGAAGAGGGGTGACAGAGAACATTTAAGCAGGTAGATCATGGGGCCAGTCATGAAAACACCTGCTGACGGTTCCTGGCAGGGCTGGGATGGAGGTTCTGAGCAGCATGCTGTACCCAGAACAATGAATCACAACTGAATCTTTTTTTAATATATATCCTTGAGGTATTCTCGACATCACAGTTTCCTTTCCTCTCCTCCCCCTCCCAGGAAACTGATCCTGACAGAACTTAGAAGAGAATCTTAGAGGCCATGTCAGAATTTCTACCGTTGCTCCCTGGAGACAACAGAAGTAAATCAAACCATTTCTGCCGTGTTGGGGTCTGAAACTCAGGAGAATCAAGAGTCTCTATGTTACCTTTCCCTCCCCTGTGTCCTTCCCCAATCCAGGAGTCTTAAACTTTGAACTGATCCAGTATACCCTGCCAGTTGTGACGGTGCAATCTGGCCTAATAGAGAGGCTGATTTGGTGCCTCCAGCTGGTTTACTTCCTTATCGAAGCTCTGGATGTGAGGAGACACAATTCCTGCTTTGTGGTTAATAATAGTCTCCCCACTAATCTTTCGTTATCTTACTATATTCAACAATCCGTTGACATTTGATCTGCAGTAATTAAGGGTTTATTGCCATGTTTCTTTCTCCCAGTGTACAGTCTTTAAGCAAAGGGCATTTGAGAACAAGTGGTGTTGCAACCAGAGCAACTGACAAAGATGTGTTAAGATTGCATTACCCACATCCAAACCCCAGCCTTGAAAACGTACGAGTTTCACTTCTAACACTGCAGTGGAGTGGGTACCCTGAGTGATCCTCCCATTTGAAACAATTTTCTAAAATCTTGAATTTCTCACCAAGCTGGCACTAAAGAAATAAATCTGCAGAACCCAAGATGCGGTGAAAGTAGGGACGCAAGCTGGCCAACAGGACCAAAGCTCACCTCACCCTGAAATTTTCTGTAGAATACTGGGAACCTTGAGCTTTCTCTCATTTTAATGACTTCATAGGGTGTGGGGACAGGAGATAAAGCTGAAGGATCATTCCACAAAAAGGATCATTCCCCAGGACTCTGTGTGGGGGGAAATGACAAATAAACCTCTACAGCAAAGGGCGCAGCAAAGACACTAGCCCAAGTCATTCTGGGTGGTAGGAAAACTAATAAATGTTCCCTTAAGACTCACAACCTCAAGCCAGTGTTTATCTGGGTTTGTAGTCCAAATTCATATGCTATGTGATGTTTAAAAAAAAGAAGAAGAAAACCTCAAGCATAAAATGTAATTTAAAATGAACTCAGACTGGTACTGCGCAGATAACTGGCAGGAGCAAATGTAAATCTTCTCTGCAGGAACTCTTGACATCATCCCAGTACTCAAAAACTTGCCATAGCTGAGATATCACAGATAATTACAGTTCCCTGTCAAAGTTACAAAACACACATGAAAATAAAGCACAAGGAGTGAGAATCAGCAGAAACAAACCCACAAAGTCTTCAGATATTGAAATTTTTAGATATAATATAAAATAACTAAGTTTAATAGGTTTAAATAAATAAAATAGAAGCTGCAAAAATGAGCAAGTAATAAGAGACAATAATTAGCTAACAACTAAGAATACTTAGAAAAGAACCACAAAGCATTTTTAGAAAAAAAATAATTTAAGTGTTGAATTTTAAAAGCCAGTGAACAGATTAAATAGTAGATGAGACATAGCTGAGGAAAAAACTAGTAAGCTGGAAGTAAGAGTTGAAGAAATTACCTAGAATTTCTGTAGACAAGAAGGATAAAGACATGGAAATATAAAAGACTAAGGAGTATGAAAGAGACATTATGGAAATTGAATTTTTTTTTTTTTGAGTTGGAGTCTTTGTCACCTAGGCACGCTCCCAGCCACCATAGCCTCAATCTGCTGGGCTCAGGCAATCCTTCCGCCTCAGCCTTCAAGTAGCCAGAACTACAGGTGCATGCTACCACACCCAGCTAATTTTTTAATTTATTATAAAGATGAAGTTTTGAACCCGTGGGCTCAGGCAATCCTCTCTCCTCAGCCTCCCAAAATGCTGGGTTTGCAGGCTTGAGCTACCACGCCCGGCCCAAATTGTTCTTAATTAGAGTTCAAGAAGGAAATAGAAGAACAGAGAAGTAATAGTTAAAAAGACAATGGCTGCGATGTTTCCAGAAACTGTGGAAAACACTCATCTCTAATTTCAGGAAACCCAGTAAATGTAAGAAGGTGAATAAAGAGAAACTCACATCTAGGAACATCATGGGAGAACTAAACACCAGAAGAAAAAGGAGAAGACCGAAAGCTGCTAAGGAGAAAGATCACCTACAAAGGAATAGTGATTAGACTTATGCGTGACTTCTTAACAGCCATAATGGGAGCCACAAGCCAGAGAGATATATATGGCAGCGTCCCTGAAGGTGCTAAAGGTGCTAAAAAAAAAGTGACTGTGAACCTAGAATTTTGTATCTAGAGCAACTATCTTTCAATAATGAGAGTAAAACAAAGATACTGTCCAATAAAAATTGTGCATATTTACAAAGAATAAATACTAAAAAAAATTTTCACGAATTTAAGCAGAAAGAAAATGATCTTAGATTGGTCATCTGACATGCAAGAAGGAATAGTGAATAAAGATATTGGTGAATATTGGTGAATATAGGCAAATTCTAACCAATATTAACTGGTTAAAATGGTAATTATAATGTTTGATTTATGTGAGGTAGGGGAAAGCTAAAACTGAATGAATAGATATTAAAAGCATCTAGGTTAGACAGAGGCGATTAAGGTTAAAGTGCTCTAAAATCTTTGTATTGTTTGGGAGACTGATGCAGATGATGATTAATTGCAGACTTTGCTAAGATAAGAATGAATATAAAAATAGCTAGAAAAACTATTAAAAAAGGATATGGTGTATATCATTTCAAACCAAGTAAAGAGGAACAAAAGAGGTCAATAAAGGTATATTGAAAGAAAAAGATACAAAAATCAAGACAAAGCACTTAATATGGTGATGACAATAAATAAGAATATGTCAATAACTACAATAAATTGTAATTAAATAAATGTCCAGTAAAGGATGCAGATAGATTGGATTTTCAAAATTTCAGATACATACTGTTAAGAGGCAATTAACTAAAAAGCTAAAATAACTCTAAACTTGTGTTCACCTGATAACACAGCTTCAGAAATATGAATCAAATGAAAGGAATGCCTGAGCCCACGGGTTTGAGACCCGCCTGGGCAATTTGGCGAGACCTCATCTCTACAATAAATCAAAAAATTAGCTGGGTGTGGTAGCACATGCCTGTAGTTCCAGCTACTTGGAAAGCTGAGGCTGAAGGATCGCTGGAGCCCAGCAGGTCGAGGCTGTGGTGGCCGCTCTGGCCACTGCACTCCAGTCTGGGTGACAGAGTGAGACTCCAACTAAAAAAAAAAAAACAATGAAAGGAAGACAAGAGGAGAAATTTACTATCATAGTGAGAGATTTTAGCACCCAACTCTAGGGAAGTGATTAAGTGAACAAAAAAAGAAAAAGGAATGGGAATAGAGAAAACACGGAACAAGCCTGATTTAATATTCATGTAAGAAACATAACATACAACAATCAGAGAATAAATATTATTTGCAAGCCCTACATGGAATGTTTATGAAAATTGGTCCCATGTTAGGCCATAAACTAGTCTCAACAAATTTAAAGGATTGCTTTCATCCTGATTGTATTCTTTGACTACAATTCAACTAAAAAGAAATAATGTCAAGCAGGATCAGTTAGGTGATGCTGTGGTAACAACATCAAAACTTGAGTAGCTTGACACAAGGAAAGTTTATTTGCTGCTCAACCTGCAGCCAGCCCTCCAGGGCAGCCTCTCTCCACATGTGGCTTGGTGTTCTAGACTGGTCTGAACTGGCACCAGCACCTCCACATGTTTTTCCTCAACCCCTGTGGAATGGGAAAGAATGTGGAGGATTGCAGGCTGTCTTTGTAAATGCTTCCATCATCTTTCATGGACCACAGTAAGTCACTTGGCCATGACCAGTCTCAGGTGTCAGTGAGTAATTCTTTCAAAGGTCCAAGAAGGTAGGGGACAGCATTATTGCTGAACACCACAATAGTCAATAACAAAGAGTCCAGGAAAAACCCTTTCTAATGGGAAATTTTCAAACATACTTCTGAAGAAGAAACCATAAAGTGAAATAGAAAATACCTAGAACTTAATAATGACAATACTATATACTGAAATTTATGGATACAACTAAAACAGTACTTAGGTCTGAATAGTACTTAGAAATTTATCATATTAACACTTGCTTAGCATTACTATGTGGCAGACATCATTTTAGGCACTCTACATATTTTACTCATTTCATTTTCATAACAAGCTTTGAGGCAGGTATAAATGAGAAAAGCAAAGCACAAAAACGCCAGCTGAAGCCTCATAGCTAGTAAGTAGCAGAATCAGGAATTGGACACATGGCTTTAGGGTTCATGTGTTGCAAATGCTTACATTAATTTTTTTTTGTTTAAAATTAATGTGTTAAGCATCCTATTTAATGTTAGGGAAAAAATGAGCCCGAAAAAGTATAAGAAAAAAAATAAATGTAGAATAGAAATTTGAGAAAAATAAAGTCAAAAGTTGATTCTTTGAAACAACCAATAATATAGATAAATCCATGGCAAAATTAATCAAGATGAAATGAGAGAAAAAGCAAATAAATACTACTAGGGATTAAGGGTGCCTAATGAAAGATGCTGTGGAAATTAAATAGTTGAAAAAAATATTACAGCATTACACCAATTAATTTGAAGTTTTAGAAGTGGATAAATTCCTCGAAAATACAGTTTGTGAAACTGACTAAAGAAGAAATAGAAACCTGAATTGTTATATAAGCATTAGAGGAAAAATAATTGAACTAACTGTTTAAAGTGCTCCCAACAGACAACAACAGACCAAATGGCTTGATAATAGGTAAGTATCACAGTCTTGGTTTCCCCAGAAGGCAGAGCCTAAGTCAAAGATTTGGAGATAGATGGTTTATTTTGGGAAGTAAAGTGTGTTATTTTGGAAGGAGAGAACCAGGAAAAATGAAACGGAAAGAAGAACAGTTAACACAGTGAGGGCTCAATCCTGCTGTGTAGAAGGCTCTTTGGAATCCTATGCCTGAGAGATGGGAGGAGAGAGCATTTATCCACCAGTTTCCATTCTCCATTGGTCAAGAGATGTCCCATATGGTGTTAACTTTCCTGAACTTTGCGATTTGCAAATTCTCAAGTGCTAGGTCCTGAGACAGAAAATAAGTGGGCAACTGAGGCAAAACACCTCCCTCCCATGACCCTTGTGCAAAACTGTCAATAGCCAGAGTTAAAGAGATGCCTAAAGGGTGGGAGGTGGGGCTCAAGAGGCAATGCATATAATAAGTTCTAGTAAGCATTCTAGCACTCCCTCATTTCAATCTTACACAAGTGCTTGCAGACAATAAAGGACATTCCTCACCTCATTTTATAAGACTTGTATAACCTTAATACTGCAACCATTCAAGAACAGTATAAGAAAGGAAAATAGCAAACTAATCTCACTTATTAACATAAAAATAAATATCTTGGGCAAAATATTAGCAAACCAGATTCAGCAATGTGTACTACATTAATAAATTAAAAAGGAGAGAGAACCACATGATTATTTAAATAGGTATCCTCCCCATTCAATGAAGTGTGACATTTATTCTTGTTTTTTTTTGGTTTTGTTTTGAGTTCGGAGTCTATGTTACCCGGGCTGGATGGCAGTGGCATGCTCACAGTCACTGCAGCTTCGACCTGTTGGGTTCAGGTGATCCATCCGCCTCAACCTTCCAAGTAACTGGAACCATAGGTGCGTGCCACTACACCCAGCTAATTTTTTGACTTATTGTAGAGACAAGGTCTTACCAAGTTGCCCAGGTTGTCTTGAACCCCTAGACTTAGGCAATCCTCTTGGCTAGGTCTCCCAAAGTGCTGGGATTACAGGCTTGAGCCACTGCGCCTGGCTTATTCTTGATTTTTAAAGGTATTTGCAAACTTGGTGAAAGCATATTTTACAATGATAATTTGAAATATCTCTATTAAAATATAGATCAGGACAAAGATGCCCATTCCTGCTGGTTAAACATAGTACTGGAAATACTAACCAGTTGATATAAGTAAAAAAATAGAAATAAAAATTATGAGGATTAGAAAGGAAGAAGTTAAACTGTCATTATTTGTAGGTGATGTGATTATCTGTGTAGAAAACCCAAAATCATTTACAAATAACTTAAAAGAATTAATGAGAATTTAGCAAGATGACTAGACATAAAATCAGAATATAAAATCAATTGCATTTATCTGTACCATCAACCATCTGATGAAAAAATTAAGAGTGAAAAGAAGTAATTTGCAATAATAGCAACAATATAAAGTTCCTGGAAATAAAATCTAATGAAAAGTTTTCAAGTTCTTCACGGAGAAAATTATATAACACTATAGAAACATATTAGAGAAGATCAAATAATGGAGAGACATACCATGTTCTTGGCTAAAGAGACTCAGTATAACAAAGATGCTTGTTTACAAATTGAATTTTGGATTCAATGCAATTCTGATAAAATTCCCAATAGGGGTTTTCTTGGAACTGGGTAAGATAGTTATAAACTTTATCTGGAAAATCAAATGCCAAATACAGACAAATTATTTCTGATTAAAAAAAAAACAAAAACAAACGGGGTTGCTTGCTCTACCTGATGTCAGGTCATAGTACAAAACTATGATACTTAATATCTTGGGATATCAGAGAAAGGAAAGACAGCTAGACCAATAAATCAGACTTGAGACACAGACTTGTACATGCATGGACGCTTATTGATAACAGAGTGGGAATTTTATATTAGTGGGGAAAGAACGGACTATTTAATGCATGAGACTGGAACAACCGGTTATCCATATGGAAAAAGATGAAATTGGATCTTTACATCAAACAACACACAAACCAATTACAGACTGAATACAGGCTTACATGGAGAAATGCAAAACTAAAAAAACAACTCTTAGAAGATAATGTAGAAGAATATTAATAAGCTTGTGAGATTTAAAAGGGATTTAAAAAAAATTTTGGATTATAACCTAATACTCCATAATTCATTTTCACTCAAATTGTTTCAGCTTTGGCCATGGAGAGCTCTTTTAGTTGGCTTCTGTGTCCCTTTGACGCACTCTCATAATTTTGGGGTTTGTTGAGTGCCATCTTACTTTGTGTCATTATAAGATGCTTCAGGCTCATCTTTTATATTATATTGCTGCCTCAGCCCTAGAATCAGCCATTTTTTCAAGGAACTTTGGTTCCTCCTTTTTTTTTGAGATGGAGTCTCACTCTGTCGCCCAGACTGGAGTGCAGTGGCCGCTCCCGGCCACCACAGCCTCGACCTGCTGGGCTCCGGCGATCCTTCCGCCTCAGCCTTCCCAGTAGCCGGAATTATAGGTGCGCGCTACCACTCTCGGCTGATTTTTTGATTTATTGTAGAGATGAGGTCTCGTTGCCCAGACGGGTCTCGAACCCGCGGGCTCAGGCAATCCACTCACCTCAGCCTCCCAAAGGCGCGGGATTACAGGCTGAGCCACCGAGTCCGGCTTGGTTCCTCTTAATGGAGAATAATACTAGGATTCAAGATCTCTGGGTGCTGGGTGTGCCTGCTGCTATTTGGTCTTGCTTCTAGACCCTCTCTGCAGACAAAGCTAGGCAATATATATGTATATACTATGTATACTATATATGTGTACACACACATATCTATCATTTACCTATATTAAGCTAAACATGAGTTTATATTAATATCTTCAACTCTCATCCAGAACCATGGGGTTCATTCCAGCCTTGTTTCCTTGATTATCTGCAACCTCCCTCTCCAATAGTGAGATATTTAGCTTCCACTATCCATGTTTCATAAACAAATATTAATGAAAAACAAATAAATATTAGTTAGTGATTGAATAAAATAAGTAGGGGAGAGTAGACAAATTTCCTATATGGAAGAATTCCACATAATTTAGATGCTCCCCATACAAGTAGGAGAAGAATGACTCCCTACTCATTAGGGGTAGTATGTACATCATGACTTCTTCTAACAAGTACAGTATGGAGAGGAGTGAGAGATGTAACTTTATAGTGCAGAGACCTGATAGACACTATCTCAGTCAGGTGATCAAGGTTAACATTATCAGTGAGAGGTAATATTAATGGCATATACCCTAGATATAATATGATGAAGATGACATTTGACTTCTATAGTCTTCTTCCCTAAAATCCATAATTCAGATAAACCCAAGCTGAAGGACATTCTACAAAATACTTGACCAGTCTTCTTCAAAACAGTCAAGATTGTAAAAAAAATGTAGACAGTTTGAGAAACTGTCATAGTATAACAGAAACTAAGGAGGCATGAGTAAATGCAATGTGGTATTCTGGATGGGATCCAGGTACAGAAAAACTAAGGAAATCTGAATAGAGTATGGACTTTAGATAATAATAATATATCAATATTTGTTCATTAGTTGTCACAAATGCACAATGTAATGTAAAATGTTAACAAGGGAAACTGAGTGTGGTATATATGAGAACTCTGTAATACTCTTACAACTTTCTGTATATCGAAAACTTTTAAAATAAAAAGTTTATTGACTTTTAAAAGAGGCATTTCTTAAACAAGAAAGAAGAGGGATACACCAAAGGAAAAAGACTAGCAAATTTGACTTTAATACAAGGGAGAATTTCTGTCATAAAAAGACACCAACAAAATAGCAAAAAGACAAGCTAAAGTGTGGAACAAGATAATCGCCACATAGCTAACCAACAAAAGATTAATATCAAAGATACATAGAGAACAACTAGGTGCCAATAAGAAGAATATAAACTATTACATAAAAAGAGGAGCAGAAAATTTGAGTAGGCATTTCACAGTAGAGGAAAATACAAATGGTCCATAAACATATGGGGGGATAAAAAGTCTAACCTCATTAGTAATCAGGGAAATGTAAATTAAAGTCACATTAAGACAGTCTGGTGTGGAGGTACACATCTGTGTTCCAGCTACTTGGGAGGGTAAGGTGGGAAGATCCCTTGAGCCCAGGAGTTTGAGTTCAATCCGGGCAACATGATGAGGCCCCCATCTTTAAACAAAAATAAATAAACATAAATTTTCTTTTTTTTTTTTTTGAGTTGGAGTCTCACTCTGTCACCCACACTGGAGTGCAGTGGCCAACCTCGACCTGCTGGGCTCCGGCGATCCTTCTGCCTCAGCCTTCCAAGTAGCTGGAATTACAGGTGCGTGTTACCATGCCTGGCTAAATTTTGATTTATTGCAGAGAGGAGGTCTTGCCAAGTTGCCCAGGTGGGTCTCGAACCTGTGGGCTCAGGCAATCCACTCACCTCGGCCTCCCAAAGCATGGGATTACAGGCTGAGCCACCAAGCCCAGCTGAATATAAATTTTCTTAAAAACCACAATTAGATACCATTTCACATCTCCCAGATCAAACATCGGTCAACTCAAGTTTAGCAAAGAGGCAGGGCAATTGAACTCTCATCCACTGCTGAAGGGTCCCCTGGACCCGCCATAGAGAAAAGCTACATAGTGAAGCATATCCTGCTCAGATCTTGTAACTCAGGAATCCCACTCCTAGATACACCCTCCAGAGAAACTCTTGCTCACATGCATCAGGAGACAGGCACAGAACATTCCTTTAAAAAATCATTTATGATTGGGCTCGGTGGCTCAGCCTGTAATCCCAGAACTTTGGGATGCTGAGGTGAGTGGATTGCCAGAGCCTGAAGGTTCGAGACGAGCCTGAGCAAATTGGTGAACCCTGTCTCTTCAATAAATCAAAAATTAGCTGGGCATGGTAGCAGGTGCCTGTAGGTCCAGCTACTTGGAAGGCTGAGGAGGAAGGATCGCCGGAGCCCAGCAGGTCGAGGCTGAGATGGCCGTGAGTGAGCCACTGTACTCCAGCCTGGGCGACAGAATGAGACTCCACCTCAAAAAAAAAAATTATTTATAATAGCAAAAATAAATTCCTGTAAAAATAGATATCCATCAATGGAATAATGGATAGATACATTGTGGCATATTCAAAAAAATGGAATACCATGTGGCAGTGAAACTGAAGGAACTGCAACAGCGGACATCCACATTGGTGAATTTCAAAAACAGTATGGAAAGGGGTGAGGAAGAGGCAAGTGGCAGAATATCCAGAATGGCTCCATTTATTTAATGTTCAAAACATGCAAAATTAGTCTAATATTTAGGGATACATACACAGGTGACAAAAGTATAAAGGGAATGATTAACACAAAGTTTAGGATAATGGTGAATTGTTGGGGGAGGGTATACATGGGGCTTCTGAGGTACTGACAATGTTTCCTTTCCAGGTATATGGCTAATCAGTGTAATATAGTACTCATTTAACTGTGTATACAATCACGATGCACCTTTTTATGTATCTTGTGTGTGTCTCAATAGTCAATTACAACTAGCTAAATAAAAGATGTACCAATGAGCAAGCCATACAGACATAGCTGATGGGAGGAGTGAACTAGGAACATTTAGTATATAGAATCCCTTCCCCATTTCTCCTTGCTAAAGTTGACTTGTTTATCTAGTTCACCTAATTTCTCATTTCAAATTTGTATTTTAAGGTCTTTTCATTTTTCATCTGGTCATTCCAGGTAATCATCAGCATCCTCTTTGATGTCGTCCTCAGGCCTCCCTGGTCATTCCTGGGCCAGTGCTTCCTCCAGCGGCTGCATCATCAGAGTTGCTCTTCTGTTTTCACCAGGATTAGATTTGCTGATACCTGGACCTCTCTCCAAGTTCCAGGTCTCAAGCTCTACTTTCTAAATCTGACCTGTTCTCCAAGGCTGAAGAGCTCATGTTTCATGTGAACTTCTGGTACTCTTCTTTTGTGGGCATCTTGTCCACTCACAAGCAACCCAATCTTCTTATTGTTCTGCTTCTCGCGTTCTTTTCATCTCAAGACAAGAAAAAATATTGTCTTGACCTAGATAAAAAGATTCCTCCTCTCTACATTACCTTCAAATTCAACAAATGAATGATCAATGTTTTGCCTCCACATTTTTGGCAATATAGGGCAGTGATTAAGTTCTATGGTTCTGAACGCAAACTGACCTAAGTTCGAATCTCAGGCCCACCATTTATTAACTATATGACCTTGAGCTAGTTCATTTAACCACTCGGAACCCAAGTTTCTACACCTATATGACAGCGAGAGTTTTTTTCAACTTCACGGAGGTGTCATGAAGATTAAATTAAATAATGCACATGAAGCACTTAGCAGGTTGTCTGAGATGTTGGAAGGACTTGTATGTCAGTTACAACTTTTTAAAAAATCTTAATTATTACTGAATTGATTTGGAATCTGAGTTCTCCCTCATGGTGGAACTATTTCTTGTTAACTTTCCTAGATTCTGAAATGGCCCTTTCTTCAGGTTTCTTACCCACCTACAGTCACTTGCACTGGCTTCAGTAAAAATGAGATTCCAGGAAGGTAACCTAAAATCTACCCAGGCAGATGAGTAGCCTGTCCATGTCCTGAAAGACTGCCGAGTGGTCAGAACATTCCACACCAGTTCTCAGTAATTCCTTACAGTCCCACAGCCTTCACTAGTTTTGGGGTTCTTCCTAATTTCTGATTTCAATTCCCTTTATCAGGCTCAGGCCTATTCACCCACACTCCTCAGTGAGGACAAGGACTCCATGGCCTTTCTCTTTAACTCTAGGGTAATGACTGAAAACTCTCAGTCCCCTTTGCTCTTCTCCTACCCACACTGAAGAATATTGTTTGTCCCTCCTTCCTCTCTCACTGTTATTCAGTCATATTGATTTTTGAAGCTTTTTAGGATATAATTAAAAAGGCAGCAGTCTAGAAATAGATTGGCATTAAAATATTTAAAGCCCACAGAATTTGCCAGACGTGGTGGCTCACACCTGTAATCCCAGCGCTTTGGGAGGTGGAGGCGAGAAGATTGTCTGAGCCCAGAGGTTCAAGACCAATCTGGGCAACTTGGTGAGACTTCGTCTCTACAATAAATCAAAAAATTAGCCGGATGTGGTGGCACACCTGTAGTTCCAGCTACTTAGAGGGCTGAGGTGGAAGGATCACCTGAGCCTAGCAGGTCGAGGCTGCAGTGGCCTTGAGCGTGACACTGCACTCCAGCCTGGGTGAGTGAGAGTCCAACTCAAAAAAACAAACAGCAAAAAACCCTGCAAAATCAGTAATCTGCATAAATAAGCTTTTAAAACAACCTTAGACCACCAGGGCATGATTTATGATTCAAAATAAAAATCAAAAGAAAAGAGAATACTCTCCCACTTGCTAGATGAAGTCTGCCATTTTCCCTTAAGCTTAATTCCATTTGAGGGCAAATTTCTCTGAGAGGTTGCAAACATTCTGAGAGGGTTAATATTTCTGACTTGATTTTGCCAACAGATACCCAGTACACTAGTTCTAAAGAATGCTAATAAATATTTTCATATCAGAAAAAAGGTTATATGATCATATAATGCTGGGAAACGCTGGATAAAGCTGGGATAAACGCTGGATAAATTCTCTGCTGCGGCCAACAAGGTCCCTGATGATCTAGTCTCTCCCTACCTCTCAGATCTCACCAAACGTGCAAAAGCTCACTCCAGCCTCAGCAGCTTTGTCTTGCTAGGCATTCTGCCTGAGATGCTCTTCCTCGGATCCTCACGTGACTGGCTTCCTCTTGTCATTCAGGTCTCAGCTCAAATATCACATTCAAGAGAGGTCTTCCCTATCCACCCCATCTAAGTAGATATATCACTTTATGACAATGTTTGTATTTATTTTGGATTCAAGGGGATACATGCGCAGTTTTGTTACATGGGTAGATTGCATGATGGCGAGATTTGGGCTTCTAGTAAACCTGTCACCCAAATAGTAAGCATGGTACCCAATAGGTAGTTTTTCAACTATTTCTCCCTTCTTTCCCTTCCTCCCCACTTTAGGATTCTCTAGTGTCTGTTGCTCCTATTTTTATGTCTATGTGTACCCAGTGTTTAGCTCCCACTTATAAGTGAGAACATGTGGTATTTGTTTTTTTGTTTCTGTGTTAATTTGCTTAGAATAATGGCCTCCAGCTGCATCCACGTTGCTGCCAAGGACACGATTTCATTCTTTTTTACAACTGTGTAGTATTCCATGGTGTCTATGTACCACTTTTTTTTTTTTTCCCAATCCACCATTGATGGGCACCTAGCTTGGTTCCATGTCTTCACTATTATGAATAGTGCTGCAATAAACACATAAGTGTAGGTATTTTTTTGCTAGAGCAATTTTTGCTCTTTTAGGGGTTGCTGGGTCAAATGATAAATCTATTTCTAGTCCTTTGAGAAATTTCCAAACTTCTTTTCAGAGGGGCTGAACTAGTTTACATTCCCGTCAATAGTGTATGAGTGTTCCCTTTTCTCCACAACCTCACTAACATCTGTTGTTTTTTGACTTACTGATAATAGTTATTCTGACAGTGTAATATGGCATCTCGTTGTGGTTTTGATTTGCACGTCTCTGATGTTAGTGATGCTGAGCATTTTTTCATGTTGTGGACCGCTTGTATGTCTTCTCTCTATAACAGTCTTTAACAGTAACTGAAATTACAGATTTTACTTATGTATTATCTGCTCTTCCAATTAAAATTAAAAACCACATCTATCCTATTTATTACCATAGTTCTAGCACCTAGAATAATACCTAGCGTATTGTGGGAACTCACTAAATATTTGCACGAATGAACGAACCAACGTTAATTAGATTCCTTCAATGTAGTACTTCTCAGGATCTTTCCTGGGTAAATCTGTCTTGGAAGTCTTCAAACATGAGGCATAGTATACAGGATTTTCCAAACCTATTGGAAGTATTCCCCAAAGCATCTAGTGGGGCTTTTTTCATTGCTCATATTTTTGGAGACACTGCCTTAGGTTCCAAAAGTGACTTTATACCTAAGTGAAATTTAGTTTCTGTCTGAAAGCTAGTTTAGTGAATTGGAGAGAAGGGAGGACACAGGAGGCCATAAACAGTAAAGGTGTTTAGGTAATGAGGGTGGGAATGAAAGAGATCCCAGAAGTAAGTAGTAGTAAGTAGATAGAGACCTTTGCTCTGAAATCTAGATTATTAGATCCCTCTTGTGATACATCTTTGAATTAAGGCCAGTTGTACCTATCACGTGACTCATTTGCTTCCACTGAAATCTTTATTTATAAACAGAAAAGTTACCATACTCAGTAAGAACAGATGCGCGCGCACACACACACACACACAAACACTGCATATACACAACTTCAGTAAATGCTCCAAATTACATCCTAACAGGTAAATCAGAATGTAACTAGCAAGAAAGTTACTTTATAAGTAGCAAGGATTCCTGTGCCAGCAACATTATGACTGTCCTTACTCAGATGTCTCAGTAACTGCCTTTTTGTTGAATCCAGCAAGGGCCGAAGTCAGGATAGGCTGGGAAAGTGATACAGAGGTTTTGTGTCCACTATCTATCTTCTGGAGGGGATCAGGGGAAGAATATCAATATGCCTTTGTAAATATCTTTTTAAACTTCTTGACTGCTCTCATCTGGGTAGGAGAGAGATGAACTGGGAATTGGGAAGGGCATAAGGGGGCAGGGAGAGAGGAAGCTGCCGTCTGGAGGAGTTAAAATACCATTTCATCTTTGTCTTGGATGAACTGTAAACAGGTTCCACACTTGAATTTGCTTGAAAAATAGTTTTTCTAAATGCTCTCTAAATTGGTTTAATAGTGCAGAGGAGAGAACATGATTTTTACGGAAATAAGGCTCCAATTAAACTATGTACTAGGTACAGAAGTATTATGATTAAGTTTAAAATGCAGGCACCATAAATTTTTTTTTGCAAAAAGATATAAGAAACTGTCAACAGTGACAACCTTTGGAGAGAGAAACTTGGATTGGGTGAGGGATGTGTGGAGAGATTTTTACTTTTCATCTTAGCTTTAGGTTGGCTTTTTATAACAAACACATAATTTTAAAAAAATTATTTAATTAAATGTGTTGCTGGGCATGGTGACTCAAGCCTGTAATCCCAGCACTTTGGGAGGTGGAGACGAGAGGATTGCCTGAGCCCAGGATTTGAGACCAGCCTGGGCAACTTGATGAGACCTCCTCTCTACAATAAATAAAAAAATTAGCCAGGCATAGTAGCATGTGCCTGTGGTTCCAGCTACTTGGAGAACTGACGTGGAAGGATCACTTGAGCCCAGCAGGTCGAGGCTGCGGTGTCCATGAGTGTGCCACTGCATTCCAGCCTGGGCGACAGTGAGACTCTGACTTTCTTTCTCTCTCTCTATGTGTGTGTGTGTGTGTGTGTGTGTGTGTGTTATTATTTTTAGAGATAAGGTCATGGTCACTTCAGCCTCGAACTCCTGTAACTCAAGCAATCCTCCCTCCTCAGCCTCCTGAGTAGTTAGGACTATAGGCAGGTGCCACCACATTCAGCTAGTTATTTTATTTTTTGTCAAGACCGAGTTTTTCTATATTGCCTGGGATGGTCTCAAACTCCTGGGCTGAAGCGAAATTCCCACCTTAGCCTCCCAAAGTGTTGGGATTACAGGCATGAGCCACTATACCCGGCCATACTATTATTATTTTGATAAATGTCAATGCATTTTAAAAAATGCACTTCTTGAAGTGGGTCACCTGTTTCCATTTTGATACCTGAGTCCAAGGTAAGAAAAAATGGAAAACTGGAAACTTGGAAAAAGAACCAAAGAGGGTAAACTTGGGACTTCTGGAGGTTGTAGATGGGATTTGGTTAAGCCATAAGGGCTTGGTGCTATTTGCCTTATCTGAGGTATGTGGCCAGCAATGACTTATTACTAAAGAAAGAGAAGGATTGTATTAATGAGATCATTGCCCCCACTCCTCAGTTGGTGGAATAGAGGCAAGAAATCTAATAACCTACTACTAGAACGTATGATTTTCCAACTAGAAAAGAATTGAACTTTTTTGTCCCCCTCAAAATCTTGGTGCTAAACTCAGAGACCTTGCCTGGTTCTTATCTATCTGAAACTGAAAACATTCTCAGACCTTCTAAAATTTATTTTTTGTGGCCTATACTATTGTATACTGCCCTGAGAGAGGGGATGACCCTGGGCTTACTCCATTAAACACAGATCTCTTGCATTGGTTCTTTCGAATAGATTACGCATTTTTCTAGAAAACAGAGGTATAAAACATTAGCCCTTGCCCTCTGAGGGTAGTGACAAGTACTGAGTCTGAAACTTGTCCAAATCAAGTTTGAAAAAGAAAGAGAAGAAGGAAGAGGAAGAAGAGGAGGGAGAGGACGAGTAACAGGAGGAGGAAGAGGAGGCGGAAGAAGCTTTAAAAAAAATGCAGTGACTTGGCCAGGCTCGGTGGCTCATCCTGTAATCCCAGCGCTTTGGGAGGCCGAGGTGAGTGGATTGTCTGAGTCTGTGGGTTCAAGACCCACCCGGGCAACTTGGTGAGATCTCATCTCTACAATAAATAAAAAATTAGCTGGGTGTGGTAGCGCATGCCTGTAATTCCAGCTACTCGGAAGGTTGAGGCGGAAGTATTGCCAGAGCCCAGGGGGTCGAGGCTGCAGTGGCCGGGAGTGTGCCACTACACTCCAGTCTGGGCATCGGAGTGAGACTCCAACTCGAAAAAAAATAGTGACCCTAGTACTCCTCAATATTTTCATAGAAATGTGATCCTTCAAACCCAGTGACATTTCAGGTCCTTGTCATTATGTCCTTGTAGCATCTTCCCCTTCCTTCCTTCCTTTCATCTTTCAACAAATGTTTATTGAGTACCTACTAAGTGATGGGCATTAGTGGAATAATAGAAGATATAAAAATGAGTAAGATACAGTTCTAGTCTCAAAGAGTTCATTAGTACAACACCATAAGAGGCCTAGCCAAGTGTTAGTGAAGTGCAAGGAGCTGCTGATTCTGAGTGAAGAGACCAAGAAGGCTTTACAGAGGTGTCAACATTTGAACTTAGGAGAGACGATAGGGTAAGTAGGATTTTAGGATGGCCCCATGACCTTTACCACCTGGGTCTTACTCCCATGATTATATATTATATATAGCAAAAGGGAGATTATCAGGTGGGTCTAATCCAATCACACAAACCTTTTAATGCAGAGTATTTTGTCTGACTGGTAACATAAGTCAGACTTCAAGAATGAGAAGGGCTTGACACACCTTTGGTAACTTGAAAATAGAGGGGCCATGGGAGAAAGAATGTGGATGACTTTAAGGACCTGAGACAACCCCCCTGACAGCCAGCTAAAACAGGAACCTCAGTCCTGCAGCCACAGGAACTGAATACTGCCAAGAATCTGAATGCGCTTGGAAGCAGATTCTTCCCCAGAGCGCCGGCAAGAGCCCACACAGCTGATACATTGATTTTGGCTTTGTGAGACTCTAAATAGATAACTCAGTGCAGCCCACTTGGACTTCTGACCTACAGAACAGTGAGATAACAAGTGGGTGATGTTTTATCAAACTTGGGTTGTGTTACTTATTGTACAGCACTAGAAAACTAATACAGAGGGTTTTCTATTCAGAGGAAAAAACATAACATGATGATATAGAGCACTCAGAGACTTTGGAGGAGAGCAAGGAGCTTGGTTTCTTTGGGTACATCAGTGGGAAGAGAGTGACATGGAAAGTCTACAAGGTTGAGTTTGAGCCAGGTTGGGAATGTTATTCATCTTCACGCATGTCAATGAGTTTAACCTTGTTCGATCTGCTCTCTCCCCCTGGTAGCTACATCACCTCCTGCCCTGCATGGAAATATTTCTCTTATTTGACTAGTGTCTGGGGTGTTCATATGGCTCCGTATGTATCACTCTTTGTTTTCTCTTTTCTGTTTAATATTCATCGGTATCATTCCTGCTCTTCCCTTTTAGCATGGTTCCCTTTCAGAGGAGGATGCCCAGGAGTCCTGCTTGATGATATGGCAAGATATATCCGTGGTGGGAAGACCTGCCCAAGTCCACCAACATCCACCACCAGGTCTCTAGAGAGAGAATGGCTGATGAGAAGAGAGATTGGAATCAACTTCTCCAAATGGGAAGAACAGAGTGGGCCAGACTCTGGGTGTCTCATTTAGGCAGTAATAGTAGTGAAGTTCTGAGTACCAACACAAGCATTCCAGTAGTCACAGAGGTGCTATCTGTTTGGGACATGGAGGAAGTAAGATGTATAAGTCAAGGCTGTGGCTGGAAATATTATTCACCCCAAATGGGTCAAATTAAGAGATATTAAAGAAAGGTCAATTGATACAGGTGTGGGTAAGGTTAAGGGAATGAAAATGGACTGTAGGCATGAGAGGATCATTACCATCTTGACCTCAATGGCCCAAGGGATAAGGGAAGAAACAGTAACCAGGAGTCCAGTGAGAGCTGGAACCATGGGGAATGGGGTGTCTAGCAGGAACTGTAGTCTCAAGAGCAGAGACTTGGCCTTGAAGCAAGGAAGAGCAGGAAGAAATACCTGACCTCTTTCTCCTCCAGCTCTCAGATCCCCTGGAAGTGTCTCCCCTGCTGGACCCAGCCAGAACCTATTCTGCAATGGAACCCAAGAAGAGTCAGCTTCCTGGGATATAGAACAGACCAGAGAAAGGCAAAATAGATCTGGGGTAAGACAGAGTAGAGAACAGAGAGTAACCAGAGTATAAGGGAAACAAGAGGCTCATTAACCTTGCCATGATGTTGACTTTGCCATAACCTGATAAAGTATGTATGGACCCACTTTTAACCCTGAGACCCTTGCTCTGGTCATGCCAGGGGAACCCCAAAAATGATGATCTGAAAGGAGAAAGATTCCCATGACAGTAAAACTCTTATCTTGGCCCTCCAGTTCAGGGACCCTCTATGAGTATAGTCACCTCCCGTGACAGGAGAAGGTTTGGGGGAATAAATGAGGGTGTCATATGTCATTGTGGGAGCTTTCAGCCCAGGGACATTAGGGACTTCCCAGAGATTTGGTCTACTATTTAGGGTCTACATATTGAAAGTGGTGGGAAACCTTGCTTGGAACTGTGGGCTGGACTGACCATTTCTGCTAGGGATATGAGGCTGTGTTTTGGAGGGAGAAGACCAGCAAAGAGATTGCACAGGGGAAGGATGTGGTTAAGCTCTTCTTTAGGAGCACAGCTTGTTATCTTTTGGGCCAAGAAAATTATAGGGGATTGATAAATTTACTAGAACAGCAAGAATCACACTGGTTTTCTCGACTTTAAATAAGGACATTCTTTTCCCAAAATATCCTCCTTAGGCTTAGAAGGATACTAGGAAAGTTTCTGACCAGCCTAGACACAGACACTTAAAAATTAATTCTGGTGAAGAGCTACAGTCGGAGCTATTAGGACAGATGAAGCCCTTAAGTGACCCAAATCCTACTACATGAACCATAAGGTGCCCTTGTCCACTTTGGATAACTCCCTGCCTCTTCTCAACTTTTTGGTGTAAAAAAGCTACGTATTGTCTCTTATCTCTGGCTTAACCCTAAAGCTGGCCCCAACCCCCTGAGCTCACTGAAGTGAAGCTCCTCCAGCCCTGTGGGACTTTAAGGACAAGGTCAGAGACTGGGACAGAGCTAAGGCAGACTGAAGAACCCAGTGAAGAGCCAGGGGATGCAGCAGCCACAAGAAGAGGACACATCCTTTGGCTGAAGTACAGTTTTCATTCCCTCTAGAAGATTCTGTGTGGCCTTGCCCAGGATAATGGACCCTCTCCTTCCACCTCAAGCAGCTGGTCAGGGTAGTTCTTCCCAGGAACTCAGCTTGTTTACTATGCCCTGTGGCCCCAATTCCCTCTTGAGCCCAGACAAAGTCCCCGCAGCAGAGGTCTGACCCCAAACTTTCACAATCAGACACTCTTTCCTAGATCTCCAGACACAGGGACACTAGGCCAAGATAAGGGTGGGAGGCCTAGGTCAGCATGGCCAGTGGGGAGGGTGGGAGCTGAGCCCAAGACCACTCTGTCCTGTGGTCTCTGCAGCCTTCCTTGGACCACAGGCGAGATGTACACAAAGGCGTCATTGCTCAGGTCATCTGCTTCCTCCATGGCGCCCCAGGGACTCCTGGACCCCTGAGCTTGGCAGGAAGCCTTCAGCAAGAACTTTGGACCCATGAGTGCAGACAGGAGAGGCGGGTGAAGGGCTGAGGCCTGAATGGAGATGGAAAGCCATCATCAGACCCTCCCTGGTTTGATGTTCAGAGATGAGCTTAGGACCAGATGTGACTTTGAGTTTATTAGTGACACTGTCAGCAAGAGAAACACACAGTAAACAAGTGACCCCAAGTTGAGGATCTCTGCTCACCAGCAGTCCCTCTTCCTTACCTTGACCCCCAACTCCAGGCCCCAAGGTATCCCCTGGAGCACACAGTTCCTGCTGGAGGTGCCAGGTGCTGGAGCTCTCCCTATCAACCAACCAGCTTTCAGTTTCCTAACCTCATTTTGTTAGGTTCAGGTCTGCCTAACCAACCCCCCCTACCTCCACCAACACACACCCCAAACACAATTACACACCTTACCTGCCATGGTGGTAATCAGCAGTCGTGCCAATTACTCTCACCGCCGGGTGCTGGGGAGGAAGGGACCCACCCACACACCCTGCTGAGATACTTTCTTCCAGAGCTCTGTTTGCCTACTCTGAGTGGGACTGATACCCGGGTGCTCTCCGAGAACTCGGTGTACCCACTGCTCCCGACAACTTCCCTTTCCACCCCCACCAGAGGAGACAGGCCTGAGGTAAGTCAAGGGGGGCAGAGAGCACCTCCACATCTCCAAGATGCCACAGACAAACCTCGAGTGCATGCTCAGTCAAGCAAGTGGGTGACACAGGGGTGATGTCTGCACAGAGTCCATCGAGAGGTCTGGGATGCCTGCAGGTCCATCGAGAGATGCGGGTTTGCATTCTGAGGTGCATGAAGACAACCCCAGATCCAGGGGGGGTTAAAGGGATACTGGAATGAAGATGCATGCCACCCTATGCTATGGGCTGCTGCCCCCAGCCTGCTGTTCCTGCTGCTCCATTCTCAGACCTGAGAGTGCTATCCTTATCCTATGTCCATCTGGACCAATCTTGACTGGCTAATGCTAGATGGCTTGGTTACAGCCTGGCATGTGAGGGGATGAGTTGAAGTAAGGGAAGAAGTTACCAAGTGAGAAGATGCTGTCAGTACCTGTTTTAGATGAGAGTCCTAAAGAGCTCCTATTCTGGGTTATCAGCACATGTGGAAGTTTTAGTTTCTTAGCTTAAGCAGTGGAAAATGTTATACAGGCTGGGCATGGTAGCCGATGCCTTTAACTCCAGTGCCTTAGGAAGCCAAGAAAGGAGAATCACTTGAGTCCAGGAGTTCAAGATCAGCCTGGGCAGCATAGTGAGACCTCATCACTATAAAAAAAATTAGCCACATATGGTGGTGTGCACCTGTAGTCCAAGCTACTTTGGAGGCTGAGGTGGGAGAATCACTTGAGTCCAGGATGTTGAGGCTGCGGTGAGCCAGGATGGTGACACTGTACTCCAGCATGGGCAACAGAGTGAGATGTTATACAGGAAAGAATAACGTTATACAGGAAAAGAAAAAGAAGACATTATACAGGTACTGTCTTTTGCCCTATCTTTGAGTGCTAAAAACTAGGATGATAGGCCACAGGACATTGTTTAGAAATTGTTTCAATGTTTAATTTTTGGTCAATGATTTGTGTGAATATATATATTTTTTAATGGGGTTGTCTGATTCCTAATTATAGTTTCTGAGAACCCTCTTGTTAGTAAGACAACCTGGTTCCTCTCAATTTCTCACCAGCAGGAAGGGCTTTTTAGTGATGAAAGCCATCCCCTTGTCCCCAGGAGCATCTCTGATGAGCTGGTCTTCAGCATCTGCCAGTTCAATGAAGGTTGGGATGGTAGTGATGGCTCTAATGGTACTAAAAATCCCTTTCATCACATCCCTCAAATCAATCCCACTCCCAGACTCTGTCACCCCTCTTCCCCTAGGTCCCTGCACTTCATCTGGCACCCAATTGGGTACTAAGAGTGTCTCCTCTTGCTGGCCAAACAGGGAGTGCAGCACTGAGAACAGGAGTTTGCTCTTGTGCTCACGAGGTCTCTTGGGCCTCCTTTAATGTACTCTTATTGCATTCCCTGTAGACTCCTGATGTGCTGTGTGAATATCAGGGCCCTTGCCTTCTACCTTTTGAGCTTCCAGCGTCAGCTTTTCTCAGACCACAGACATGTACACAACCTCCACAGTTTCCAACTCTATGCCACTAATAGAGGGATTTCAGAAATGATACCACCTCCCTAGCCAAGCCCAGCTCACCCTTTTGAGGTAGGTCTAACCTTAGACTGGATGAGCAGAAAGCCTGGAGACTCCAAACCCAACCCTGCTGTGGACAGGAGCCATAGGATTCACAGCTGAGAAACTGTGGGAGCTTCTCAAGTCTCCCCGACAAATACCATTGGGTCACCTGAGCAGTGTATCTACCTACACTTTTCCTTTCCCCACTCTTATTCCCAAACAAAAATGTCCACTTCACTGACTTCAAAGAAAAGTAGAGACGTTCCTGCCAATGTGACTCTTCAGTGAAAATTCCTCTCTAGACAGTTATACTGCGGTCAACAAAGGAATCTTTGGGCATTGTGCATGCGATATGATTGTGTGTGTGTGTGTGTGTGTGTGTGTGTGTGTGTGTGTGTGCGCGCGCGCGCATGTGCGCATACGTGCACACAGGAGGAAGGGTTGTGGAGGAAACTATGAGACAGGACAAACCATAGCAACACAAGGAGAAGAGAGGACAGAGGAAGGTCCAGGTTGACAAAATGTGGGAGAGCAAAGGTTTGGCTCAGACTTGTAGATGCCAATGGTGCTCACTCTGTTGATGCCTGAACTGAGTCAACTCCCTTGTACATCTCTCCCACCTGCCGAAGGAAATGGACACCCGAGTAAACCATTCTCCTATGGATTATGTGAGTCAAGCAGTGGGGGACAGAGATACACAGAACAGATCCAGGGCTAATAGATGCAGGTGGCAGAAATGATGACTGCACTTTAATGGAAGAGAAAGGTAAAATAGATGCAAGATAAGGTAAGTTCCAGGGCCAGGACTCAGGAGGATTGTGAGAGAATAATTCATGTTCATTTTCTTAGGAATGCCAGTGACATCTTCAGTTCCTCTGGATATCTCCTGCTTAAAATCAGGGTTACTAAAAGATAAAATGTATAAGATGCTAATGGATATAATATATCTACTAAAGAACAGAGACTGTCAGATTGGATTTGTTAAGTCTAGCTATATTTTGTTCATAAACCATAAAAATACAAAAATGTTGAAAATGAGATGATATAAAAAGAAAGCTAGTGTAGCATTATCAGACCAAATAGAGTTTAAAGCAAAACAAAAAACTCCACCAGCATTATAGGGGTAAAGAGGATTATTACTTAAAGATGTTATACCAGGAAGATATAGTGAGACTAAATCTTCATGCATTTACCAATATAGTCTTAAAATACACGAAGTAAAAACTGACAGAATTGTGAGAAGAAATTCACAAAGACACAAGTAAGTGGGAAATTTCATCTTTTTAGAAAAATAAGGCTCAAAAGGTAAAAAATTGCTTAAGAATATTAACCATTGTAATAGAACATATTAATTCTTGATCTGATGGACATATATAAAATCTCTCATCTCAAATTGGAGTTTTTTTCAAGGATACATGACAAAGTATTTACAAAATTAGATCACAAAGCAAGTCTCAAAAAGACCAAAAATTTTTAATATGTTCTATGATCATAATAAAGTAAAATACTTCAATTTTAAGAAGATAAAGAAAATAACTTTATTCAGAAAACTTTCAGTGCTCTCCTAAAAAAACTTAAGTCAAAGTAATATAATTGTGGTTATGAAATAGTTATAGCCCAATAATAATGAAAAAAATCCACAAAAAAAAATTGTGAATGCAGGGAAAACAGCTTTTATAAGAAAACGTAAGCTTTAAATGTAATGATTATAAAATAAGATAGAATGTAAATGAGCTACATATCCAATCCCCCAAAAAAGAGGACATTCAAAGAAAGTGAAAGAAATAAAAAGCAAAAATTAGTGAATCAGGAAAAAAAAAAACAGTAATTGACAAACCCAAAAGCTGATTTCTGAGAGGATTAATAAACCAGATAAACTTTTTATTTATTTATTTATTTTTTGAGTTGGAATCTCACTCAGACGCCCAGACTGGAGTGCAGTGGCCGCTCCCGGCCACCGCAGCCTCGACCTGCTGGGCTCCGGCGATCCTTCCGCCTCAGCCTTCCAAGTAGCTGGAACTACAGGGGCGCGCTACCACACCCGGCTCATTTTGATTTATTGTGGAGATGAGGTCTCACCAAGTTGCCCAGGCGGGTCTTGAACCCGCGGGCTCAGGCAATCCACTCACCTCGGCCTCCCAAAGGTGCGGGATTGCAGGCTGAGCCACTGAGCCCGGCTGAGATAAACTTTTTAAAAAAGCATTCATCTAGGGGGAAAAAGGGAAGAAAGAAAGGCAGAAAGTCACCAGAGCTTCTGTTGACATGATAAAAGCCTAGAGAAGATCATGTCCTTAAGGGAGACAAATCCCCACCCCCTTCCAGCTGGCTATGCGGTGCCCATGTCTTATTCATCTTTGTATCTCCAAAGGCTCTCGGCTTTGTACATAATAGATATTCAGTGGGTTTGCTGAATAAAATCAAATCCCTTTCTTGGGTAGGCAGTCTGTGACCCCAATACTGGAGCAAACAGATCATCAACAGGTATTCTCAACAGAATTAAATGTTGCTATTCCTTACTGAGGTTAAGAAAAGGACTGAAGTTTACGAACACTTAAAAAATAGTAATTAGCCGGGCTCGGTGGCTCAGTCTGTAATCCCGCGCCTTTGGGAGGCTGAGGTGAGTGGATTGCCTGAGCCCATGGGTTTGAGACCCGCCTGGGCAACTTGGCGAGACCTCATCTCTACAATAAATCAAAAAATCAGCCGGGTGTGGTAGCGCGTGCCTGTAATTCCTGCTACTTGGAAGGCTGAGGTGGAAGGATCACCGGAGCCCAGCAAGTCAAGGCTGCGGTGGCCGGGAGCGCCACTGCACTCCAGTCTGGGAGACTGAATGAGATTCCAACTCAAAAAAAAAAAATTAGTAATTAGAGCACATCAAAATGATCCTTATAATAATATTCTTCTCATGCACTTGGATGAGATTTACTTGAATAAGAAAAAAAAATAGCTGTTGGGGAAGGGTGTTCATTGCCAGGGCACCTAGAGTGGACTGCGTCCCACACATGGGTATCAACTGCCACGGCTGTCACATGCAGGAATCAGGTTGAGAACCACCGGTTGATGGCGGCGACTGGCTCAAGCACCCTCGGGGGTAAAAAAGCTGGACCTGCTGGATTCTCACATCAGTGTACAAAATCAAAGAGATGGATTTCGGCTTTCACACTCAAGTATGTCAGGAGCAAGAGCAGGGACACAGCAAGCTTTGAACACGGAAAACGGCGAGGACACAGACCCAAGTCAAGGATTTCCAAAAACACCACCTTTTCCGGGCACCGAGCCCTGAATGATTCTCTCACCACTCTGACTTCCATCTTGACTTTGTCCCTTAAGAAGAGGTCACCCTAAGCCTTATCAGTCATTGCTAACTCGGTGTGAATTTGTGCATCAGATGATTTCCTGACTTGAGGAGTTGATGGGGGCGGATTGGGTGGAGTCAGCTGAGGGCACAGGGGCAGGAGGGCATGAGGGCACTGGCTGCCTGAGGAAAAAACAGGGAGGGAAAACTGCCTAGTGCAGCGTTCCACCCAGGGCCAGCCCAGAGCATGTGGTCAGCTAAAGGGAGAGCCCACAAGCCAGGAGAGGGAGGAATGCGCTCCGGATGCCCCAACACAGCTGGAAGCCATGTGGCCTCTCTGGGGCAGGGCCAGGAGCACTAGCAGACTAGCAATCAGAGGGCAGACGGAGAGACATAGAGCATCTGGCTTTGCAAATAACAGCTTCCAGAGAAACAGCTTCACATGAGCGCACTGTGGACGGATGCAAGGATGAGAGCCGCTATCACTCCATCGGCCCCACCTGCCAGGTCAGCAGCACCCGCCCTGGAGTCTTTGAAGGCAAAGCCGGGCAACCCCAAAACAATCCTCACAAACATTTGTAAGGCACTTTATGCTGCAGAGAGGTCTTTCAAATGTGTAACCTCCTGTGGGCCTTACAACATCCTCTGGGAAGTATGTATTTAAGACTGTTTTTATTTTGCAAAAGAGGAATCTGAGGGTCAGCAGAGATAAGAAATTATGCCCAGACCTGGGACTTCTAACTCCAGACCCAGTATGTTTCGTGCCTTTGCTTTTCAAAGTGTGGTCCAAAGACCAGCAGCATCAGCTCACCCTGGGAGCTTGGTAGAAATACAGTCTCAAATTCAAACCTAGTGAATCAGATCTATATTTTAACAGGATCCCCCAGAAATTCACATTTCACATGCACACGAAAGCTTAAAAGCACTATTTCCACCTTATCGGACCCCTCCTCATAAGCATCTGATGATCTAATTAAGTCATGCTTTCTTAGGGCATCTCACTATTTCAGAGCTGTAAGGAACTCTAAATCTCTTAGAAGCACTCCACCATGAAACAAATGATGACACTGACACATTTTTTTTTTTTTCGGAGTCTTATTTTGTCGCCCAGGCTGGAGTGCAGCGGCATGCTCATGGCCACCACAGCCTCGACCTGCTGGGTTCAGGCAATCCTGCCTCAGCCTTCCAAGTAGCTGGGACTATAGGTGCATGCCACCATGCCTGGCTAATTTTTTTATTTATTGTAGAGACAAGGTCTCACCAAGTTGCCTGAGCTGGTCTTGAACCCCTGGACTCAGGCAATCCTCTTGCGTAGGCCTCCCAAAGTGCTGGGATTACAGGTTTGAGCCACCATGCCTGGCCACACTGACACATTTTCAAGCTAGTCCCTGGCAGAACTGAGGCAAACACCAAAATCTCTCTTTTGACTCAAAAGCCTTTCATTACACCGGCTGTCTTCCTATTTCTTTGTTTTTATTTTCATATTTTGTGCTTTTTGGGGGGGAGTTATGTTTTCTTTCTTTCCGTAACTGGCAGGGTTTCTTTGCCACTGTGTGCAATTTGGGCTAATAGTAAACTTCATTGCATTTTCGGAGCACATATTAATAGAGAATGAAACACTGACAAGAACAGAAGCAATAATGGCCTTTTCTAGAATGTCCTCCTTTTTCAGTCTTTTATATCCAGGTTTAGTCACATGATAGGTTGCTGCAGAAAACCAGCCTGGTAGGAAAGATTAGTTCTGGATAATTTGGGACAATTTCTGGGTTGGTTACAAATATATATTAGATGTAATAATACGTGGGGTGGATATAGTTAATAATAAGGTATGCACTGGTATAGTTAATAATAAGGTATGTATCTGCAGGGTGCAGGCCACCCTAAATGTGCACCTGGCCAGCACAAGTGCAGGGCTTTGGCACTTTTCTGGTTAATTTGCTAAGTATAGATGGCCAAACCAGATTATTCAGGCCAGTGGTAGATTTTTGAACCTAAACATTCTGGTTTGGCTGTCTTCGTTTATAAAGTTAACCTGATACTTGCCAAATCGTAGAGTTTCATTTATGCTCCATGAAGACGAAAGAAGTATGCCTATGAGTGTGAACACATAGGTGTTCTAACATATGCATGTATGTACACATGTCTCAGCTTTGTTGAGATAATAGGGACTCTCACATTTGGTTCATAAGTGATTGGAAATCTAGGTTCCTCCGAATATCCATAGGAATATTTTGAGCAGGATGAGGTTGGGCTTATGTTTCTTTCTTTTTTTTTCTGAGTTGAGTTATCACTCTGTAGCCCAGGCTGGAGTACAGTGGCACCATCATGTCTCACCACAGCCTTGACCTCCTGGGCTCAGGCACTCCTTCCTCCTCAGCCTCCGGAATAGCTGGAACTATAGTAACGTACCACCACCCCCAGCTAATTTTTAATTTTTTTTTGTAGAGATGAGGTCTCACTACATTACCCAGGTTGGTCTCAAACTCCTGGGCTCAAGTAATCCTTCTGCCTCGGCCTCCCAAAGTGCTGTGATTAGAGGTATGAGCCACGGTTCCCAGTATGTTTCTTTCAGTCATTTCTGACTCTAAGTTCCTGCTTCTATGGAATTTTCTCCTTTTTATGTATTGCCTCTTGTGGACTTTTCCACTCTTCACTTCCATTGGTTCAAACATGTAATTCAGCCCATATTCCTTAGTTTCACCAAATCATCACTCACCAAGGCAAGGGGAAGTCTAGGGCACATAGACTACTATAGATTTGGAAGTAATGAGGGGCAGTTCTGTGCTGCCACAGTAGAATCGATCATAATGTTGATTATTAGAATGATAGTCCTTAAAAGTCTTTCAGGCGTTCCTACTCCCCATATTCTCACCATGGGGAACTGTCTTCTACTTGGACTCAAGCCTCCTACCATACTGTGGCTCCTTCCTCATCCAATCTCCTTCTAAACTAACCATCCCTCATCCACAAATTCCTATGTTGGTTATCTCTTTGTTTCAGTCAAAGCCTATCCCATACAAAGACTGTCTTTCACAACCCAAGTGGCCCATAATGATGTTTGTTCAACCAAGTGCTCAAAGATGAATTTTCCCCGTCAGTGGCAGAGGGCGCTTTCACAACAACCAACAGACAACCCATCTGTGTGCTCGTGTATGTGTGGGAATGCATTTGCAAGCATGGGTAAGAGTATATATATATGTGTGTGTGTGTGTGTGTGTGTGTAAGTGCGTGTATGTGACTGTGTGTGCAGGGACATATAGGGAGCAACCCTAAGAATTAGACCAAATGCAATTAGGAAAATGTGTAAGGCGGATGTTTAGGCTCATTCATTAGGCATTAGATCTCAAGCTGGGAAATCCCACATACCGGTCTCATGAGGGGCCCAAGGAGGGAAATCCCTGTACCCAAACTGCATCTGCTTGAAAACTAATTAATTGGGAAACAACATAGAGATATGAAAAAACACAAAGAGATGGAGCTATGGGGAACTGGAAAGACAGAGAAAAAGTTAGTTGTATAACAACTTCCAAGGTCATTCTTTTTCTCAGAGACCCAGACTATAGCAACTTGCCACAAATGCTACTGGGAGGGACAAAGCTATGTAGGAGTTTCTACTCCTTAGGCATGGAAGACACTGGAGAGGGGCAGCAAAATGGAAGACCCTGGGGTGGAGGAGCAAGATAGAAGACCCTAGGGAGGAGAAGCAAGATGGAAGACCTGGGGAAGGGAAGCAAAATGGAAGACCCTGGAGAGAAGAAGCAAGATGAAAGAACTCGGGGAGGGAGAGCAAGATGGAAGACCCTGGGAAGAGGAAGCATGATGGAAGACCCTGGGGAGGAGAAGCAAGTCTCTCCTCCAGAGAACTCTGAGGCCCAAGATAGCCCACCTGTCAAAATGGGGCCAGGACCTGGCCTTTCTAGAAGGAGAAGGAGGGCAAGGATGAGCTCTCAAAGCAACCTAGCTCAAGAGATTTCCGAGCAAAGGAACGTGAGCTCAGCTGCAGCCCTGAGTTAGAAGGGAGAGGTCTCTCCGAGTGGAGGGGGTCAGGGCAACCCCTTCTCCCACACTGCTTGTGCTCCCCAGGGCTTAGAAGCCTCCAGGGGAGTGAAGTCACTAGAAAATATGTTGACTGTCACAGGAACACTCAGGCAAGCCCAGGATGCTGGTGCTTGTGTGCTGATGGCCTCCCCTATGGCGTATCTAACTCTGCTGGACCTAGACATGAAGAGGCTCTTGAAGTTTGTGCTCTTCCCCATGTTGCAGGACAGGATTGACATGTCCAGGAGAATCCTCTCTCCACTTACTTCCTCCGGCCCCACCAGACCCTACCCTGGCTTGGACAGCTGTGATCTTCCAGGTAGGTTGAGTTCCTCAAGGGATGAGAGAATAGAGACTGCATCCCAGTTCCATCCCTTACTTCTTGTGTGACCTTTGCTAAGTTGCAGAATCATCTGAGCATCTGTTTCCTTAGAAATGGCAGTCATAATGCTGCCTGCACACACTTCATGGGGTTGTTTGGAAGATGACATGAGATAATGCGTACAAGTCATCCAACTTTGGTCTAGGGGACAGCAGTACTGGCCATGGCTTTCCTCCAGGGCCGGATCATGCTGCCCAATGATCAAATTCTGAGCACTTGAGGACAGGGACAAGTCTTACTCATCTTATTTACCTGACACAGCATCCAGCAGATCCTAGGGTATCCAATAAGTGTGTGTTGAGCTAAATTTGACACATCAGAAGGTCATGGAGAAGGAAGTATCTGACAGGTGCTGTCTGACCTTAGAAGGCAAGGGCTTGCGTCTCCACCCCCACCCCAGCACCCCTCTCCCCCATCCCCCACATAGATCCCAACATATCTCAGAGCTTTTTCTTCACCTCACTTCTCTCAGGCCAAGGCTCATCCTGGGAGTGCTGCACATGGGTGCAATGCGCCAACATGCTCTGCTCTTACCTGATGAGATTCCACCACAGTTCCACCTGCCTCTGAGGCTCCACACTGTCCCTTGGAACCATGACACCATCAGGCTTGGACTCCCTCCTACCCAACCCCGCTTACTCACCTGGTCTCCAGACAAAATATAGGATGCCCAGTTAAGTTTAAATTTTAGACATAGTTATACCAAAAAGCTACTTATTCTTATTTGAAATTCAAATTTAACTCAGCATCCTGTATTTTTGTTTGCTAAATCTGTCGATCCTACCGTAGTCTTTCTACCAACCATGGCCTTCCCTTCTTCTAGATCCATCTTCCAGTCCCACCAGAAGCTGTGACCTTCACAGCTGAGACTATTCATTTATTTTATTCATTTGCTCATTAAACCCGTTTTTACTGCACATCTGTCAGTCACCAAGCCCTCTGCTAAGCATCAGGGGTTCAATGGTGAAGCTGTCAGGCATAGACGCTACCCTTATGGGGCTTACTCTATAGTAAACAGCGCTGGGAGTGGTGGCTCAGGCCTGGAATCTCAGCACTGTGGGAGGCAGAGGCAGGAGGATTGCTTGAGCCCAGGTGTTTGAAACCAGCCTAGGAAACATAGTGAGACCTCACCTATATATTAAAAAAAAAAAAAATTGGGGGGGAATTAAAATTAAAATTAGAGTGAACAGCAAAAGTGAAAGTAAATAAGGAAATAAATACAATTATTACAAATTGTGATCAATGCTATTATGAAAATAAACTCATTAGAGGACTGAAATAGAAATTAGAGGAGGTGGGCTGGTTGGAACAGGACAGTGAGGAAAACCCCTCTGTGGAGATGGTACTCAGGCAGACCTGAAGGATGAGAATGTGGCCGGCTGTGTGTATGTGTATGTGTATGTGTATGTATGTTTTGGGGCATGGGGGGAGCAGGATTTTAGTCTCTATGATGCCCTATGGCAGGAACAGAATTTTGGCTAGTAGGAACTGAAAGAAGATCCGAGTACCTGTCGAGCAGGAAGGGGTATAAGATAATGCAGGGACAACGGGAAAAGTTCAGAATTACAGGCCATGGTAACATTCTAAACACACATACACACACACATACACTCTCTCTCTCTCTCTCTCTCTCTCTCTCTCTCTCTTCACAGGCACATTGAGGTCTTTGGGAGAAAAGGTGTTAAGAACTGAATGTTATTTAATTTTTTTTTTTTTGAGTTGGAGTCTCACTCTGTAGCCTAGGCTGTAGCAGTAGCACGCTCACGGCCACCGCAGCCTCAACCTGCTGGGCTCAGACGATCCTTCTGCCTCAGTCTTCCGAGTAGCTGGAACTACAGGCATGTGCTACCTACCACTCCCAGCTAATTTTTTGATTTATTGTAGAGACGAGGTTTCTCCAAGTTGCCCAGGCTGGTCTCGAACCCCTGAGCTCAGGCAATCCTCTTGCCTTGGTTTCCCAAAGTGCTGGGATTACAGGCTTGAAACATGGCACCCAGTTCTGAATGTTATTTAAAAGACAATAAGACTTTTTTTTAAAAAAAATTTATTTTAAAGATGTAGGGTACAATTCTGGGTTAAGTATACAAATGGTCATTGTACAGGTAAAGTTTGGGCCTTACCTTAGTCCCCACTTCACTTGGTTTAAGATCAGGTACCCTTATTGATGCGGTATGTCCCCCATCTCCCCTGACAATTTCCTAACTACTGCCAATCCCTTTCTTGTAGTATTATGATAATTGTTCAGGGTCTACTTATGAGTGAGAATATGTGGCACTCAGTTCTTTGTTTCTGTGATAAATCACTGAGTATGACAGACTCTAAATCCATCCAAGTTACTGTGAAGTTCATAATTTTGTCCTTCCTTATGGCTGTGTAATATTCCATCATGTATATGTATTACCTTTTTTTAAAATCCAGTCTACTTCCTTTTTTTTTTTTTTTGAGTTGGAGTCTCACTCGGTCCCCCAGACTGGAGTGCAGTGGCCGCTCCCGGCCACCGCAGCCTCG
>NW_007255980.1:284251-344424 GCF_000164805.1 Carlito syrichta | reverse complement strand
CGGGCTCAGGCAATCCACTCACCTCAGCCTCCCAAAGGCGCGGGATTACAGGCTGAGCCATGGAGCCCGGCTCAGTCTACTTTCAATGGGCAGCACAGTGGTCTCATGAGTGGTCTGCCTGCTTCCAACCCATGGCTCCTCCACTGTATTCTCCAGCACTAAGATATGTCCCTGATCTATCACCATACACAAAATCAAGTTTATATGGATCAAAGACATTTCATAATGCTGGAGAATGCAATGGATGAACTGCAGGTTGGAAGCAGGCAGACCAGCTGTGAGGCCATTGCAGAGTCCAGGTAAGAGAGGACAGTGGCTTAGAAAAGTCAGAGCTGCGGGGACCAAGGTGAGGCCCAAACTTTACCTGTACAATGACCATTTGTATACCTAACCCAGAATTGTACCCTACATCTTTAAAATAATTTTTTAAAAAAAAAAGTCGTATTGTCTTTTAAATAACATTCAGAACTGGGTGCCATGTTTCAAGCCTGTAATCCCGCCATTGAGAGGAAATGGTGGAAATCTCAAGTGCATTTTGGTGGTGGGATCTGGTGGACTTGATGTTCTATGGGATGTGAAAGGTAAGAAGACACACAGTCTTCAGCAGGTAGGAAGATGGAGGTGATGCAGGTGGCACCAGGGGTAGCAGGTGAGAATCAAGAGTTTTCACCTGGACATGTGAATCTGCCACATCTGAGAGGCCTCCAACAGGAATGACCAGTAGGAACTGCTGCTGGGGCCAGAGGGCAGAGGAAGAATGGGGCCTGCCACCACATGGATGGTGTCTAAACCACAGAAACATGGAGAAAGGAGAAGGCCAGGACCAAGCTAGAGCCACCTGGAAGAGGAACCTGCCAAGAAGCCTGAGAAGGAGCCACCAGTGAGGCAGGAAGAAACCAGTGAGTACCGCACCAGGTGGGGAAACCAAGAGAAGAGGGCCTCAGGGGTCAGTAAGCCACAGCTATTGAGAGGGGGGAATCCATGAGTCACAGATGGGCTCCTCAGGTTGGAGGAGCTTAATGTGACAACTGTAGTGGAACAGTGGGGTGGGGTGGGGGCCCCATCTGGACCAGAGTGAGTTGAAGAGAGAATGAATGGCTGGGGCGGAAGTAAAGGCAACAAGTTTCCCCGCTCTTGTGAGGAAGAGGGCTGTGGAAAGAGCAGAGTGAGGGGCTGGTAGGGGCCCTGCAGAGGGACATTTTGAAAGAGAAGTCGTACATGCTCTTGCTGATGGGAATGGTCTCAGAGGCAGCAGGACAGTGAAAGGGAGTAGAGGTGACCCTGTCCTTCAGACACCCCCACCCTTCTCACTGAAGATGAAGGAGCCCTTGTCCAGAGACTTGGACCCAGGCTTGAGTGGAGGGGAATTGCTTAGCCCTCGTTCAGGTGGATAGAGAAAGCCATGAAGGGAGGTCCTGCCTTTGCTCTGGAAATAGAAAACCAGCACTGGTAACTGAGTAACTCCAGGAGAGGGGGGTAAAGGCACTGGCAGAGTCTGAAGGAACAAAAATAATCTGTCCTGCTTGGGCGGCGAGGCGGATCGGATGTGGGGGGTGTAGAGGTCTGACCCACAGGGGCCAGTGCATCTCTTCTTAGCCCTGCTCAGCCACAGACACGAGCAACTGTTCCCGGTAGACAGAGCATCGCCAAGCAAAGGCCATGTACTCAGCCCTGGACTGGCAAGTTCCATTTCCTCTGCCCCACTGCCACTGCTTACCCCAGACTGTAGCTAAGCCTGCTGCCCAGACAGACAGACAAACAGAAAGACAGAGCAGGGCCCCACCAGGACCCAGGCAGGCAGAGAAGGCCTGTGCAAAGGAACCCCAGCAAGGCTGCTGCCTCACCTCCTATCCTACCTCCCACCACCCCTCTTTGACCACGCCAGCTAGTCAGTCTTAGCTCCCATCCTGGCCTGCAGGGGTCAGTCTTGACTGTGTCGGCCTCTCTCAGATCTCCCTCCCCACTCCTGAGGTCCAAAATCTTGTGCCACCTACCTGCCCAAACATCCCATAACCCCATGACTAGATTACAAGTTCCTCAAGGGAAAAATTCCAAATTCTTCAAGGGATTTCCTAACAGTATCTCACTCAGATGAGGGATGGGTTGGGTTTTGAGTGTAAAAGCTGTCGAGTGAGGACCTGGGCCTTACCCCTCTCTCCTGCAGTGCCACATCTTCCCTTGCCCTGGGGCCAGACCCCCCCCCCCCACGCCTCTCTCTGGCCTCAACTCTTGCTTCCCAGGCTCACCGCTGAGGGTTGAGGTCTCAGGAAGCAGAGTCACATCTCCCTGTGCAGTAGGTGATGCTGGGAGCTGGTCTGAGAGGCCCTGTGTGGTTCAGTCCCTGACAACACCCCCCACCTCCCCCACAGCCCTCCTCCCCCCATGGCTCCAGGACAACAGGGCCTTGAGGGAACAAAGGGGCCAGGCCGAAGGGAGGGGAGCTGGCCCACTCTCCTGAGAAGGAAAGGAAGGTGAGAGTTAGTGACCTGAGAAGTTTCCATGAACTCTGGCCATGGGGGGGTGGGCAGGGAGGGAGGGGTAACCGGGAGGCTGGACTCTGCGCAGGGTGAAACCTCGCCAAGTGGTTTCCTTACCATAAACTTCTAATTGGAACCCCGGGGTAAACAGACACACCAGATCTGCCCTGATCAAGAAGATGGGCTTTGGAGCAGGAGAATCATGGCCCTGGACAACTAGGGAGTCAATCCTGGGTAAGAGGAACCAGCTTGCCCAGGGAGTACTGTGAAGGCTGTGCCCTTCCAGCTCCCATTGACTCCAGGTGCCGAAGCGCAGTCTGGTGTTGGGTAAACTGAGTGTGAGGAGAGACAGCAGGGTCATGGTTGGTCCAAGGAAATGCCAAGTTCTGCTCCCCCTGCTGCTGACTCAGCTGCCGCCCCCCTCCCCCTCCACCCAACACCTTCCCAGGCTCATGGGAACAAAGACACCGCAAGTTTCCAGTTGTAAAAATTGGAGGAACAATCAAGAACAAAGATCAAGGCTTCAGATTTTCCATGACATTGGTGCAGGGGCGGGGGCACTGTGCCTATCTGGCACAGTCCCCATCCCCAGTGCCCTCTGGGAAGCAGGAAACTGCCATCTGGGCATGGGCAGTGCCTACCTAGCCATTAGCATGGCGCCTCCCCTGGGTCAGCCTAGGCAAGAGGCATGGCCACCGCCAGGCCAGGCTGTCCGGGCAGAGCCTCCTGAACCCAGAGTCCCTCAACCCCAGTTCCTCCCAGCTCTCTGAGACCAGCCAGCCTCAGAGGCCAGGAACTGGAAGGCAGGGAGTACACCCAGTGGACCCCCAAACCTGCAGCACTGTGCAGAAATCAAGGGCCAGGAGGGAGAGGGGGCAGGGGGACAGCAGACAGAGGGCAGGAGAAGGAGGTGTGGACTTTGGGTGGGTGGAGTCGTAGGGATGGTGAAGGAACAGAGATCTGGAATCTGCTCACAAGAAGTCAAAGGGCAGCTGAGACTGGACTGCCTCCCAGGGCGGGGCTGACATCAAGAGCCAGTCTCCTTATCCTCCCTCCACTCGCCCTGCAGCCTACTCTTGAAGCTTCTGGGGGAGATGGGACACAGACGTGAGTCCACCCAGTCAAACACATGGTATGTCCATTTAATGGCGTATTCTTCAGCTGTTAAAAGTGAAATAAATCCTTACATACTGACAAGGAAGATTGACCAAGTTCTAGTAAGTGGGGGGAAAAAAAGATTGAAAAATGGTATGTGGATTCTGATACCATTTCGGTAAAAACAAATAAACCAAATAATACCACATTCAACATGTGCACAAAAATAATGTAAATAACGATATATTTGTGCTTGAAAGACAAATGCTAAATTGTTTAAAGGAATTGTATCTGAGAAAATCTGGATCAGAATTAGAGAGGAGAGACTTTTGTATTTGAATTTTTTCTAATAAGCATGTATCATTTAATAATTAAAAAGAAAAAAGGGTGGAGGTGAGGGAGGTGGTTCAGAACAAGCCAAGTATGTAGCTAGATGTGGGCAGACACACAGACGTACCTGGCGCATACATGCTTACACACACACACACACACACACACACACACACACACACACACACACTAAGCATACCCGGCCCACCAAGGAGGGCACACCTGGCAAATCTGGCAAAACTCAGGCAGCACCTGGCTCAGACACATACCCACAGTCCTAGGTTCCCCTGGCATGAGCCAGGCAGGGCCAAAGCTCTCTTAGGCCCTGGGCCCTCCACCATTTCCTGCCGGGCACTCATAAAGCAGGACCCTCTCCATAAAGTCAGTCAACAATTCCAGGTGGGCAGCACCTGACCTGGCTATGAAGATGACCTTCCCCCTTCACTAGGGCACTGCGGTGCTGCCTCCAGTACTGAGGCTGGCCCAGGGTCTTCTGTGGATTCTGGTTTGACCCAGGAACCACCCTGGGAAATCGGCCAATCCAAAATATGATCCTGATTCTGCCACTTTCTTCTTGTCTGGCCTTGAACTTGTTATTTAACCTTCCTGAATCTCAGTTTCCTCATCTGTAAAATGGGAATGATAAGGTTACTGTGAAACTCAAAGATGATAATATCTAAGAAATGCTACATACTTTGGGAGACAAATAAGGAAATGATTATCGCGAAAGTCAGGATACCGGTTCCCTCAGAGGCGGGGGAATGGGAGTATGATCAGGCAAGGAAACAGGGACTACTAGGGGCTCGGCTATATTCTATGACTTGACCTAGGTGGTAGAAACATGGGTGTTTGATTTATAAGTATTTATAAATCTGAGCATATATATTTAATATATACATGCTATGTTTCACAACAAGAGAAGAAAAAGTAAATATATACCTTGGAAATGTAAATGCTCAGTATAAATGCAATAGTATTAGGAAGTGTAAATTCCTATCGGCCTGAGTTAGCTGGGTGCAAGGATCGGCTAATAAATAGAGATTCCAGCTATAAATTCAGAGCAGTGTGGTCTTCCTTGCTAGGGGATACCTACGAGCGCAGAGGCATCTGAGAGGTGGGGATGGCTCTCAGATGCCTCTCCCCAAAATAACTCTCCCCTCCCCAGGGTCCCTCTCCATGCTGCCTGCCGAGGATAAAAGGCACATATACCACCCTGACCTCCTGACCTCCTGGGTCAGTCCTTGCCCTGCAAAGCTCCCCGGATCCCCAACAGGCTCCTCTCCACACCTACCCACTGGCCCTGTTCTCAAGAACAGACCCCTTGCTCTGCCCTCAGTCCCAGCGCTTTCAGGGGCCCCAGACAAGGACTCCAGCCATTCACAGTCCCCCACATTGCCTACTGGGGGCTCCCCTAGGTTTCAAGGAGCACGCTGCCACCAAGCACAAGGCAGCACCCCCTTCACCCTGCTACCTCCACCATCTCCCCGGGAAGGTGGAGGGAACCTTCAGGAGAAACCAGGACTCGGAGGCAGGGCCTCCTGCCCACCTAGGTCCAGGACCTCGACACCACAGGCAGCCCCCAGGGACGAGCCCTCCCTGCCATCAGAGGCCACAGGAATTTCCACCTGGGTATGGCCAGAGCACTGCCTGGTGGCTGTGGACTCCCTCCCCCATCCGACTCGCTCCCTGTCTCTTTCTGACTCGGCTTCTGTTCATCCCTGTGATTCAGTTTCTCTCCCATTCTTGATTTTCTGTGGGTCTCTGTCTCCACAGTCCTCCCCAGCCAGCAAAGGGCAGCACCAACCTCCCGTCTGCATGTGGTCCGGCTGTCAGGCTGTGCCAAGGCTGGCTCAGCTCAGAGGTCTCCCCACCCCCGCTGAGGGAGATGGCTGAGGGCCTCAGTGGCAGAGGAGGTCTGAAGGGAAAGAGGAAGCTGATGTAACTTGGGTGCAGGAGGACAGGGGAGAAAGGGGCGGGGTGGGGGCTGGCTAGGGCCTTATGTAATTGGAGAAAAACAGGGTCTTGGGGGAAATAAAAGTGGATTGCAGAGGCAGCTTCTTATATTAGGAAGTTCTTTTCAGTGTCTAGCCTCAATCCTACCTGCTGCAGAACTAGCTGTTCCCCATGTTTATCTCTTGCATCCCTGGAATTCATTTAGGGCATATAATGCAAAAGCAACCATGAGAGGCACTTGCGTGGGGTAGGGGGAGGAGGCAGAGTCTTTCTCCTTGGCCTGTGAAGCCACTGGAGTGTCTCCTCCCCACCAGCAACCACCTGATAGCCCTTGGCATGGCCCAGAGACCAAACTGTGGGCAATGGCAGCTCCAAGTCATTTAGACAATCTTTCTTTCACAAGCTTATTTATTATTCTTTTCCCACCTCTCCACCCCTTCCCCACCAGCTGCTTAAAATATTTTTCAAACAGAAAAATCTAACCACAGCTGGAAACCAACCCTAAAGTTAGTCCGGAACGTGGGAGCTGCCAGGGAAAATTGCTGGGGCTCAGGCGGGGCTGTGGGAGGAAGGGCCTGAGCCACGGAGACAGGCTTGCTCTGCAGGGGCCTGCCGGGGGGACATGGACAGGGAGAGAGGGTACCAGATCCCACCATCATTCCACAGACTGTCAGTGAGAGCCCGCTATGCGCCAGACCCTGTGCCGGGACCATGGGGACACAACTTGGCTTAAATACAAGAAACTATCCCATTCTCAAGGAGTTACAGGCTTCAAGAGGAGTTAAGACACAGACACAAACACTCGGGTGACAATAACAGCCTGCACTTGAATGCTTCCTTTGCCCAAGGTCCTGGTTTACTTTCAGTAATTCATTTAAAGCCCTCGTTGATCCTGTACGAAAGAAAATGATTATTATTACTATCCCCATCTTATAGAGGAGGAAACTGAGACCCACAGAAGGTAAGAAATTCTCACACCATGATATAAGTAGTAAGTAGTGGAGTTGGAGTCTGGGCCTGGGGAGTCTGTCCTGAATTGACCGTAGTGCCTGTGCCATGCCAGGGGCCAGCAAAGCCTGTGAGAGAAGCATGAACAAATTCACCCGAGAACTCAAAGAAGGGAGAGGTGGTCCCTGGCAGAGGGTCAGAACCCAGGAGTGCTTCATGGAGGAAAAACGTGGAGTTGCATCTGGAAGGCAGGTGGGGCTCCTGTGACTGCAATCAGGGCAGGGACAGAAGGTCTAAGGCAGAGAACGCAGAAGTCAGGCAGAGATGGGACCCAAGAGGCCAGCTCTCAGTGTACGACCCCCACCACTCAAAGGTTGTCACTGTGCAGCCAAGTGCCCAGGGGAGACACCGGCCCAAGGAGGATGCCCAGCCAGGAAGGGGCCAGCCATGGTGGAACAGTGTTTTGACTCTCCACTACCCTCGGCCTGCATTCCTGTCCCCTACACCTCCCACCTGTTCAGCTCTCTCACTCCCCATGCATCCTGCTCCCCTGCAAACCCATTCACAAGGGAAGGGTGAAAGACAAAAGCCACAACGCTGAAAAAACTCTTCATTGTAGCTGGGCGCAGGGGCTTCATGCCTGCAATTCCAGCACTTTGGAAGATCAATGTAAGAGGATTGCTTGAGCCCAGGAACTTGAGACCAGTCTGGACAACACAGCAAGACCTCATCTCTACCAAAAAACAACAACAACAACAACAAAAACCCAGGCTTGGGAGACTGAGGCAGAAGGATTGCCTGAGCCCAGGAGATGGAGGCTGCTATGAGCCACTGCACTCCAACTTGGACAACAGCACAAACTCTGTCTCAAAAAAAAAAACCCACTCTTTATAGTATAACTGTTTGGTGACATCTAAATTTACACAAAATTCACCCAGCTGTCTTGTTTGGGATGGTTGGGCCCAGTAGGGTGGCCATGTGTCCCCAAGTCCTCAGGAAACAGGGTGGTGGGTCAGTGGATCAACCCTGCCTATCCCTGCCCAGCATCTTCTTGGCTCTGTCACCTTACAAGGTCATTTGGTGTCTCTGGGCCTCAGTTCTCCTGGCATGCTGGCAAAGGAATATGAGTCCTTTCCCAGCTCTGGACTGACTCAACTTCAGCCACAGCTTCCAACTGTAAGCAGCCACCCTACTCCAAGGTGCGTCCAGATCCTGAACCCTTCAGTGAAGGGACCAACTTCAAACTTCTTGAGGGCTTTGGTTTTTTTTTTTTTTAAGGGATAGGTTCTCACCGTGTTGCACAGGATGTGGTACAGTAGCTATTCATGGGTGCAATCATAGCACACTACAGCCTCAAACTCCTGGCCTCAAGCTATCTTCTGCCCTCATCTTCAGTAGTTGTAGTCACAGGCACACAGTTGTCTCCTCTCATGGGTTTTAAGGAAGAGACTGCCATGTCTGGAGGCCCTGGCTCCCAGGCCTCCCACGCCCCCTGGCGGAAGGAACAGAGTTGTGTCCAGACCTGTACTGTTCCCAGGCCAACCTTCCCTGGCTCCCCTCCTTTCCTCCTCTCTCTTGCTCTCACTTTTTTTCATTCACCCTTAACTGCAGGTCCACAGGGTACCTGACGCATGCCATGGGTGGGAACACAGAAGCGACTGTGACACTGTGTATGCCCCGAGGTTCATTCACTCAACAGATACTTATGGAATTCCCGCTGTATGCCAGGCTCTCCTCAAGGCCTGGGGACACTATCCCTGGTCCCAGAGTTGACAGTCTAAAGGCATAAACCGCCTGGTAAACAGTCACAATGTGGTAGGGTAGGGACGACACAGGTGCTAGAGAAGAAGGGTCCACCAGAGGGGACACAGCAGATGCAATGACAGCCACCCTGACACTGAGCAGAGGGCTGGGGGAGCGTGGCAAGAGAATAAGTGTGTGTGTATGTGTGTGTGTGTGTGTGTGTGTGTGTGTGTGTGTGTGTGTGTGTGTGTGTGTGTGTGTTGTCTGTCGGGAGGACAGGAGATGGGTTTGCAGAGATGTCAGGGCTATATGAAGGGAGACTCCCCAAAGAAATGGAATTACCTTTTGGAGGGCAGACCCCTTGTAGTACATTCAGAATTTATTACTCCAGATCAAGCGGTTAACCAAAGTTTTTATCTGGAAGTTTTGAGAAGGTTGCGTCACAATTTGCCGAAGAAACATCCTGGGTTGTGGCAAGCAAGTGACTGGTTCTTCCACCATGACCACGCACCTGCCAACACCATGCTGAGTGTTCAGCAGTTTTTTTACTTAAAATGGCATGACCCCCACGCCTCACCCTTCTTATTCATCTGATCTCACCCCGAGTGACTTTTTTTTTCTGTTTCCCCAGATGAAAAAGATGCTCAAAGGGAAACATTTTGCTGATATGGAAGAGGTGAAACTAAACACAGCCGAAGCACGCAAAGGCATCAACATTGACGAGTTCAAAAACCGTTTTGAGCAGCGGAAAAAGTATCTTGATAGGGGTATTGCATCAAATGGAGAGTACTTTGAAGGTGACTGAAGTTTAAACACATAAGAATAAATACATGATTTAAAAAAAAAAATAAACTCCAGTTTTTTGGGTTCACCCAAATGGGAACTGGGCTTGGAGGGTTACGTAGGATCTCTCCAGATGTAGGAAATGGGGTGTGGAGCAAGGTGGAATAGGAAGGAAGAACATCGTACGGAGAGCAGACACATATAGTGCCGGCATGTTTAGGAAGCTACAGATAGTCCCCTGTGGTCGGCGTATGTGCTTAGTGGGAAGATGGCAGCAGGAGTGAGGGAAAGGCCGTGCAAGCCATGTGAGGGACTTGGGTCTTTTCCTGGAGCCTGTGGGGAGCCACTGGAGGCTTTAAGAGACAAAATGACACAGACACATTTGATTTTTTAGAGAAGGACCTCTAGACTAGAACGCCAGACCAATGGAGTGAGGAAGGAGGGCTGGGAGGGCGAGTGGCCGGAGATGGTGTGGCACTGGTACTCCAGCTGTGTGACACTGGGCAACCAAGTCACTTCTCTGAGTCACCAAGGCCTCATCTGTCAAATGGGGATGATGGTACCCAGGCAGTAGAGCTGTTGGGAGGACTAAATGAGATAATGTGCAGGAAGTGCCTACTGTGGTGCCTGATACATAATGGATTTGCAGAACAGTATAATTTTGTAAAGTCAGAGAGCCTGCCAAGAGGGCGACTGCAATTGCCTAGGCTAGAAAAGCGGAGGGCCTGGATTCACCTGCTAACCGTGGAAGGAGAAAAGAGGACATAAGCTCTGTTTCAGACAGGTGCCTTTGGGAATGAGTTGGGTATGGACTTTTTTTTTTTTTCAAGTCTAGGTCTCACTCTGTTGCCCAGACTGGAGCAGTGGTCCACTCATGGTTCACTGCAGCCTCTACCTCCTGGGCTCCAGCGATCCTCTCGCCTCTGCCTCCTTAGTAACTGGGACTACAGGCACATGCCAGCACACATGGTCAGCTACATTTTTTGACTTTTTTGTAGTGATGAGGTCTTGCTATTTGCCCAGGCTGGTCTTGAACTCTTGGGCTCAAGCAATCTTCCTGCCTTGGCCTCCTAAAGTGTTAGGATTACAGCCATGAGCCACCGTGCGCAGCCTGGGTATGGAACTTGTCTTTCTAATATCTCTCAGAGTTCACTTCAGCCTCTTGTCACCAGGCACTGCCCTGTGAGGCCCTCATTCCTTATCACCTCCCATGCCTTCTCTACCTGCTTTGTATAGCGTGCACCTGTTGGAGGCTTGTCTCTCTTCAGCCGGTCTGGTTGTCTTCAGTCTGTCTGGTTGGCTGAGCCTCTAGGTACAGCGGTCCCACGCCCCACTGGAAACAGATTAATAGAAGTTTTGCATGACAGTTAGATGTGGATCTGTTCAGGCACCATGTTCGTCTCTGAAGCTGGCCAAAGGGTTGAGGAAGGAAGCCCTGGGGGAGGTGGGCCATGAGAATTGGCTGGCTAGTGCCTGGGTTTCATCAAACACTCACTGCAGAGTTAAAATCCAGCAGGCCCACCTCCGGCCTGCCCCTCGGGCACAGTTCACCAGACTACCCCAGGCCAGGCAGCCTTCCTCCCTTACCTGCCTCCAGGGAGCCAGCTCTTAACACAGGTCTCACCCAGGTGGCGGCCCCACCCCTCCAGCAAGGGGGCAGGAAGGGGCAAGCAGTCTATGTGTGTGTAGTTTGATCACCATTTAATCTGTTTGTGTGTTCAGCGGAGGTGGCCAGCAGTGATTATTAAGGGTTAAGCCATCTCACGGTGTTGACACCCATACTGACCCCAGGGACAGTTGTTAATAGTGTTTGGGGGCAGCTATCACTCTCCTTGGTTTGTAGGTCCCCCTACAAGATAGCCTGGTTCAGATGTTAATTTTATAATTTTAGTCTGTGTTTTGGTTTTCTCTGCATTTCTGTCCCCTCTTCCAAGGAGATAATTCAGCCCTTTGGATTTCATTGATTTCTGTGAGGTAGACATTTATTTTTAATCACTTGAAGACAACCTCTTGAACTGTCTTTCACAAACACCTGAGCTTACTGGAGAGACGATATCAGCTGTTCCCGAGATGCCACTGAAGAGGGAGAGAGAAAAACAAGGGGTGGGAGCCTGTACCAGGTGGGGCAGTGGCAGGGGGCTCAGGCAGGTGAGCCAGCAAGGGCCTGTGTGCGAGGGCTTGGGTCCCTTGCCCTGGCATCACTGTGGGAGTGGGCAGAGCCTCCAAGGGGTTGGCTATACTGTGCACTGGGCATGTTGGACCCTGGGCACCAGCTCTGCAGCCCAGGCAAAGATTCCTGAACTTCAAGGAAGAGGCAACATCACCCAAGTCAGGGGCCTGGGGAGTGCTGGACAAGGGAGAGATGAGCGTGACAAGGTGGGCTAAGCATAAGAGGTGCTCTTCACCTCCTAGGCTCCAAAAAGCAGGTTTTCAGGACTCTTGAGTGACCTTGGGGAAGTGGAGGCAGCCTCAGTAATGAAGGAGATTCACTTCTCTGCCAGCCCATCAAGATGGGGCTCTGAGTTGGATTTAGGTTGATTAAAAATATTTTTTAAATAGGACCTCTCTTGCCCACCTGGGTTTGTGGAGGAAGATTCATCCTGCAACTGCAGCCAGGACAGGTATTGGCTGTCACGGGGCATCCCTGAGCCAGGTGAACCTGAGACCAATACAGGTGAGACCCTCCTTCCTAGTCAACAGACAACCTCATCGATGCCCCTTAAGCAAGGAGGAGAGTCTGACTTTGAAGACCACCCTGGTTGGTTTCGGGGTCTCCTTTCCAAGGCTGTGGCAGATTGTCAGTTCCTTGAACACATAAGACCCTGCATTCTCCTTCTCCCCTTAGAGAACTGAACTTGGAACTTCAGAGGGTGGGACCATTTTCCCTCTTTGGAAACATGGGCCAGAGCTCTGGGCTCTGAGAACACTGATTCACATAAGAATAAGCACAGAATCTTTTAGATTAAAAGAGTCATGTGCCCCTTAAGTCGACTGTGTACCACAGTGGTTGCAGTCATGAGGCTCCCACCTAGTTCTGCCTCCATTTCTCCTGGCTTCAGCAAGTCTGAATCTCTTGGGAAAGTACACCCACCCAGGACAGCAGACATGGTTCTGGTCCTGACTCTCACTGGGTGTCATTCTGCATCAAGCAGGCCTTATCAACTGTGGAATAAATAAAGGAGGTAGAATAAAAAGCACTTTCAACCATTGCCTTGCTAGACTCTGGTGTGGCCATGTGCTCTTTGAGCTATGGCTGTCACCCTGCTTCCTGGCTTTGACCCCCTTCCCCACCTTGGGGAGATGAATCTTCTCTCTTTCTCTAATTTACTTTTAAATAAATTATATTTTCTTTCACTTTTTTTTTTTTTGAGTTGGAGTCTTACTCTGTTGCCCAGACTGGAGTGCAGTGGCCGCTCCTGGCCACCGCAGCCTCGACCTGCTGGGCTCAGGCGATCCTTCCGCCTCAGCCTTCGAAGTAGCTGGAACTACAGGCGCACGCTACCACACCTGGCTAATTTTTTGATTTATTGTAGAGATGAGGTCTCACCAAGTTGCCCAGGCGGGTCTCAAACCCGCGGGCTCAGGTAATCACTCACCTCAACCAAATTATATTTTCTAAACACCCCCTGCATGGTTCTGTCCTCGAGCGTGTGTGTGTGTGTGTGTGTGTGTGTGTGTGTGTGTGTGTGTGTGTGTAGGGGGGAGGGAGGCGGAGCTGAGAGGAACTAGTAGCTGACCTCTCCTTGTCCTCACGGGGCCTTTTGGGACCAGTAGCCCTTTCCAGTCTCCACTCCCCTTGGAGAGAGATCGAGGAGGCTGAGAATGCAGGGTTGCCGGGTCAGCCCCCTCTGCTCAGGCCCACCCAGAGGGTCCCAGTGAGCTCATGTCTGCAGTAACCTCACTGCTCATAACCAGGATGGTGAGACAAACCTGGAAGCCAGGCCCAGGTGAGAAGTGATGGCTATCTCCTGGGGAATGTGCTGTTCAATTAAAACTGCCTCCCAGATGGCTTCTGCGGATGCTGGGACTGCTCCCCCGGGCAGTGCTGGCCAGCATCCAGGCTGAGTCGTTCTGCAAGCATGTACTGAAGGCCTACTGTGCACCAGGCATGTAACCAGGTGCTGGGGAGACAAGAGGAATAAAAGCCACGCTGGAGAGGACAATTTATCTGTCCCAGACACACTTTTGGAAGAGATTGTCAGAGCGCCTCAACAGTTATGCTGGTGAAGCCTCCAGACACCCTTTCCACACCTCCATCAATCTCAAGCCCTGCCCCTTCCTGACCACAGGCTCTAAGCCCTTAGCCTGTTTCTCCCTTGCTTTTCAGAGCACCCACAGTTCTCCATCTTTTTCTGGCCTCTCTTTCTCTAAAGCTGTATGGACCATTTCCCCTGTTTCTGGGACAGTCTGGGCAACGCACTGTAATGCCCATCCATAGTATGGATACTAGGCTTATTGCATCCTGTCCTTGACAGGGAATCCAGTACAGGCCACAAAGTGAGGTGACACCCATGTGACTAGCAGACGACACTCTCCAGGTGAATTACCTGTCAGAGGCAGGAATCCAGGCAGGAAAGCCTAACTTGGAAGACAGACCTCAGACAGGCAAGGGGCCTCCTTCTTTCAAAGGGCATGTTCCCTGAGGGCTGAAGTTGGAAGAGGATAGAAACCCAAGTGTAGCCTACATGGTGTGTAGTCAAAGCAGTCAGTCTGCTTGTGATAAGATCCAGCCTTTCATCTTTACTAGCTCTGTATCTGTATTTGTTAGGATTACATCCCACCGGGAAAAAGAGACCCAAAAAACAGGCTGACACAATTTTGAGGGGTTATTTTCCTCACATAATGAGTACTCAGAGGACAGGCAGTCCAGGACCTGACCATAGCTTCAAATGCCATCAGAGACCCAGGCTGTTTCTGCCCTTCTACCCAGCTTTCCTTGGCATGTACTTCTTGACTCATGGTCACAAGGTGGCTGCTTCATCTCCAACAAGAAGTCCAAATTCTAAGCAAGAAGAGGAAGGTCGAAGGACCAGTTGAGTCTCTATGCTTTTTAAGGAGATTCTTTTTTTTGCTTTGTGACCCATGCTGGAATGCAGTGGCACAATCACAGCTCACTGCAACCTCTGAACTCAAGCAATCTTCCCACCTCAACCTCCCTAGTAGCTGGGACTATAGGCATAGTCCGCCATACCCAGCTAGTTTTTTTTCTTTTTATTTTGTAGAGCCTGGGTTTCATTATGTTGCCCAGGCTGATCTCAAGCAATTCTCTCACCTCAGTTCACAAAGCGCTGGGATTACAGACTTCAGCCACTGTACCCGACCAAGGAGCTTTCCTGGAAGTTCTATACCACTTCTTACATCTCATTGGCTAGAACTGTGTCACATAGTCTCATCTATCTACAAAACAAACTGAGAAATGTATTTTTAGTTGACTGTTTGCTACCACCAACAACATCGGATTTGATTAAGTAATGGACATAAACTCATAAAGAACTTTCAAAAGAAAGATGTGTAGGGCCAAAGAGAAAACTTTCCCCTTGCCCTTTGAAGGTACTCCTATTTGGTTACAAGTCAAGCTCTCAAGAACATAAAACAAAATGAGAGGGAAGTTTCATATGGTTTTTATTTTGGGGGCCCACAGCAAAGTTTGTCTAAATAGATGCTGGCTGGATCAGAGCTGCAAAACTGACCAGTCTGCAGGGCTAGCTTCCATAGGTTTTAGGCCCATGTTTTTACCCTATGGTGCCTCTCTTTATGACAGAACATCACAAAAAGACAAAGGGAAAGAGTATTTCTGGCAGGAAATAGGATCAGACAATGTGAATATTCATTCCAAAAGTACACCAGAAGCAGCACACCCAAGACTAGCCACACAAATGCTTTTCTCCCGTTAATCAAGATTTTGGAGAGAAAAAGAAAGTGATTTTTTTTTTTAGCCATTCATTTGATCAGATTCCACAGAGAGAGACTGGGAGCCTGACTGGTAAGAATTTCTTACTCTTCTGCCAGCTTGTCAGGTTCTGGGTTCCTCTGACTGCAGCTTCTGGAAAAGCAAAAGAGCTTTGGTATCCTGCTCACAAGTGCCAAAACCACTGAAAAAATTTTCTCTTCACCCTTTGAAGGTTTGCTGAAAATCACTCTACAAAAGGTAGAATAAGAGAAAAGGCATACAAATTTTATTAACATGCAGGGGGTGTATTTCCCACTGGGGTACAGGGGCTTATATACCCTTTTGCACAGGGAGGGGAGGAGATGGTGAATGCAGACAATTCTTTTGAGAGACAGTAAATCATTATTAGGGAGAATGAATGAACCAGGCAGACAGAAATTAACTTGTAAATAATTCCCTTTGGAATTTGAATGAGCCTGAGAGGCAGGTAGCATCTTGTGAAAAAGTCCATCCAGGTGTGTTTGCATTCTTAGTCTTCCTTTCTGCAATAGATAATGATATTTTGGAGAAGGGATAGAAGGCAGTTGTGTTTCTTTTGGTAAGAAGCTTTCTTGGCCAAATAAGGAAATTCCAGAGAGAGTACCTCCTTGTGCCTAGTAAGGGGTAGGAGAAGGGAAGGTGAAGGAACACGACAAGGTTAAAGGGACCTTGATTCTGAGGTTTATTTCTGAGGCCTTTAAATTTTCAAAAGTACTCAACATGCTCAAGCACCATATTTTGGGGAATAGTTTTCTGTGCCCCAACAGATGAAAAACAGATTTCAAGAAGGAGAAGATGTGGGCCAGAGGCAGGAGAGAGATAGCAGAGGCTCTCTGTCACTTACTAAAGGCTCAGTGGACTGATTGTGGCTTGTGGTTGGGCAGGTGAGTAGACAGCAGCAGGTGCACTGGCATTCCCTACAGCAAAAACTTAGAGGGTCAGTCATCAGCCTCACTCCATTGCTAAGTAGACCCCTCACTCATCCAGTTTTAGAGTGTCTCCTCTCCCCCAACATTATCTTTAGTGACTTCACCTATTTAATGTCTGCTCTCACTTCCCTCTGCTTTGGGAAAATGTTAAAAAAAAAGCCAAACTCTGTAAAATATTTAAAAAGGTTTATTTTAAGCCAAATATGAGTGATTATGACCCAAGATATAGTCTCAAGAGGTCCTGAGAGCATGTGTCTAAGGTGATTGGGTTAGAGATTGATTTATACATTTCAGGGATACCTAAATCAATATGTGTAAGCTATACATTGGTTTGGCCAGAAAGGCGGGACATCTCAAAGGGGGAGGACTTACAGGTCATAGGTGGACTCAAAGATTTTTTTAATTGGCAGTTGGTTGAAAGAGTTAAGCTCTGTCTAAAGAATTTGAAATCAGTAGAAAGAAATGCTTGAGTTAAGATAAGGGGGAGTTGTGGAAACCAAGGCTCTTGTTATGTATATTGTTAGGTTAAACTATATACCCCAGTGGGGCCTCCAAATGTTAGGTTAGACCCGCGGGGGTGGGGTTGTACAATCCAGTGCTGTGTGAAAGATGCAAAGTATTACACAGAAATTAGATTGGAAAATATGGTTTATTTAAAGAGAGAGAGAGAGAGAGAGAGAGAGAGAGAGAGAGAGCGAGAGAGAGAGGAGATTCACCTTCCCAAGGTAAGGGAGGGGGCAAAGCTTAGGAAAACACGGCCTGGTCATAGCTCAATGAGCACATGGCCTGGTCAGTGCTTAATGAAACAATGGTGACTGATGTTTAAAGTTGATTTTTAAAAAAATCTTCCCTTTATTGGGGCACAGAAAACTATTCCCCAAAATATGGTGCTTGGGCATATTGATGACTTTTGAAAATGAAATGTTAATTTTCAAAAGGTTAAGGTGATTGGGTGGTGGTCTGCTTCAAGTCATCACGGAGGGCAGGTACCCACAGGTACTGACGTCAGGTGATGGATGGGTTAGTCACATAACAGGCAGATGGGTGGATTAGTCACATGACAGTTGCCATGTTGACTGTGTCATGGAGGTCATGAAGAGCTGATTAGGTTAACTTATTTATGAAACAAGTTGGGGAGGGGATTGTAAAGCAATTACCAATAGCTACCTCTGAGAAACCAGTTCTGTCCTTGGCTAGTGGATTAGAGGGTAAATTAAACTGAACTGCTAGAGAAACATGACAGTCCTAAGTAATGTTAAAAAGGCTGCTCATTGGGTATATTGACTCTATGCTATATCCTTTCATATATGAAGCCTCTAAGCAGGCTTCAAAGAATAGGTGGTAAATATCTCTTTTGGGGTCTTAAAAAGGTGTCAGACTCTTGGTTAAACCTCTCCTGGATCTGAGAGACCTAGGGAAGGTGATTCCTTACAGGGAAGGAGAGTGTCTACAGATGCAAATTTCTCCAAGAGATAACTGCAGAGCTATTCCAAAATATATCAAATAAACATATTTGGGGGTAAAATATTTTTATTTTCTTTAGATCCTGCTTGAAGTAGATTATTGTAATACAAGTTAGACAGATAAATTTCTTGTAGGTAGTTTTAAAATAGGGAAAGTGTTCAAACAGTTTTCCTTATGGGCACATCAGACCCGACCACCCCACAGGTTGGAATGTAGACTCACTGGTGTAGCCCACCCTTTCAGTTCATGATTAACATAATATTCACTGTAAATGTCTATCAAGTCCCCTGTTGAAGACAAGTGCTCAAGCCCACTCCTTAGCTCATCAAGGGTGTAGAAAATGGTAATCAGCCCACCTTTCAGTTCACGGTTTAACATAATAATCACTGTAAAAATCTATCCAGCTTCTTACTAAAGGCAAAATGCATGTTCAGGAAAGGCTCACTCCTTAACTCATCAAAGGTGAGGAGATGGTAATCTCACAGGAGCAGATACTTAGGCCCACTTTTTAACATAATAATCATTGTGTAGGTATATCAAGTTTTTCAGTCAAAAGCGACTGCTCACTCAGTGTTTCTTTCAAGATGCCCATGCCTGTCAGGTATGCTTCCTTCTCTCTTTCTCTCATAAACTCTGTCTTTAAAAAAAAAACCTCTATCTTAAAACTATACCTGGATCTGCTCTGAATTCCTTCTGTGGTGGGTCAAAGAACTCACAGACCACCACACCACACTGCACCCAGCAACACTGCTGCCATGTGATGCTATACCACAGGCTGGAATTTGGTATCTCATCACCACAGTGTTTTATCAGTCTTATGATCTCTATTTTAATGTTAATGCTAGTCAGTTGGGCCTAAACTCCAAAAAGAAGGGGATATAATGAGGTGTGTCCAACCTCTTGAGGCAGGGTAGCTAGCACAGGTTAGACATAGATAGATACATTTCCAGTAGGTAGGTTTTAGGAAGTATTCAGACACTTTTAAAAGCCTACCCTACCCTATGGGCAAATGAAAAGAAAACTCCACCACATACAAGACTAGGGTTGCCCAAACTTTCTTCTTTTTTTTTTTTTTGCGTCAAAGTTTCACTCTGTCACCAAGGCTGGAGTGCAGTAGCTGTGAGTAGCCACTGCAGCCTCAACCTGCTGGGCTCAGGCGATCTTTCTGCCTCAGTCTTCCAAGTAGCTGGAACTATAGGTGTGCGCTAACACACCCGGCTCATTTTTTTTATTTATTGTAGAGATGAGGTCTCACCAAGTTGTCCAGGCTGGTCTCGAGCCTGTGGACGCAGACAATCCTCTCACCTTGGCCAAAGTGCTGGGATTATAGGCCTGAGCCACCTCACCAGGCCTAGCCCAATCTTTCAATTCATGGTTTAACATAAAAATTTCTAAGAAACTTTCAGGTTTCCTGTTGAGGGCTGAAGTTCAAAGACCACCCTTTAACAGGCCAAAGCCGTAGAAATGATAATAAGATCACCTTTTTTTTTTTGAGTTTGAGTCTCACTTGTAGCCCAGGCTGGAGTGCAGTGGCACGCTCACAACCACCCCAGTGATGACCTGCTGGGCTCCTTCCACCTCAGCCTTCCAAGTAGACAGAACTACGGGTGTGCACTACTGCTCCCAGCTAATTTATTTTTATTTTTATTTTTATTATGAGAGATGATGTCTTGCCAAGTTGCCCAGCTGGTCTTGAACCCACGGGTTCAGGCAATCCACTCGCCTCGGCCTCCCAAAGTGCTACAGGCTGAGCCACCAAGCCCGGGCAAGGCCACCTTTTAGCTAAGGAACTTGTGGATTGGAAACATCTCACAGGTCTCCCACAAAAGACAATGTGGTGAGAAAAAGACCACCACTCCCTTTCTCCCCTCCCACCAGGAGCTCAGAGAAGTCAATATCTAGTGTGGCAGTCTGTAGGCTTCCACCTTCAATAGTTGTGAAGGTATATCAGATTTATTGTAAAGAGCAAAGAGGCGGTTTCTTTCGCCCGTGCTAGCTCTGGCATGTCACCCTGTCTTTTCTCTCCTCTTTCTCTAATTAACTTTGTTTGAAACTTTGCTGCGTGCCCTAAAATTCAGTTTAGAAACAAGCCAAAAAATCCACAAATTTTGTGCCGCACCATGCCTGGTATCACTCCTTTCCCATCATAGCCTGGAATTTAGGTTTTCAGATTTCCCTTGGCCTAGAGGGTGTCCATTCAGTCAGTTGTGGGGCTTAGAATTTTGGTTTTGGTTTCCACTAAACTCAACCTGGCAGTATGAACAGAGAAACTCACCCACTAAAAAATGTTCTCTGATTATGTGCATGACCTTTTTGTGGAGGGCTGGGGAAGAGGAGGCCCTACAGCACGATGAATCTACTCCCAGGTGAATCCTGTGCCTACCCGGCTTGTGCTGGGGCTCAGAAATAGATACCCCAAAACCTGGTATTTTGACATGCTGAACTGAAAGCCTCAAGGTCTCTGAACATCTCCTCCCACACACATACCTTCGTCCATTGCAGAAATGAAGACTAAGATGTGAGCAAACTTAAGCAGACCTTTAAAAGTGTATAATGGTCTCCAAGGATCATTTAAAATCCAAAGAAAACTATTTGCAAGTTAATCTCTTTTCCGATCCAATCATTCTCCCTGGCAATCATCTGTTGCCTCTCAATAGCACTCCTCTTCTTCCCAAATTATCTGTTTTTACCAGAATCCAAGCCCTCATTCTTTCTGTAACCTCGGGATGGCAATTTAGTTTCTGTAACTCACTGGGAAGTGGGGTCTTCATACTAACGGCTCCCATGTATACCCATGAAATAAACTTGTATGCCTTTTCTCCTATTAACCTCATGCCGGTGACTCTTTAGCGAAACTTCAGGGGGCCAACAGCCACGGCCCCTACACTGACAAAGCTCAGGTTAGCCTTCCTGCTTGCGAGCCCTCCAGCAGGACTTTTAGCTACACTACTGGAACAGTCCGCTGAAGCCTCTGGATCCCCTCGGGACCGAGGACACGTCCTGGGTGTTACGCATCCTGGCATCCTCAGAGTCTACACAGCCCTGAGCTCTAAGAAAAGTCGAGAATGGCTTTGGTAGCCGGCAGCACCTTCTCTCCTCCGCAGCAGAAACTTGAGTGGAGTCTTTCCCAGCGATTCTGGGGAACAGCGGATCGCCGCCCTGCCTCCGCGGACCACCGTGGCCCAAGCCGCGCGGGGCGCTGCCCGCTTCCTCCCTCCTCGGTGCCCTGCCGCTCTCTAGCGGCGCCGATAGGGTGCGACAGCTGTACTGCAGCGACTACGGTCCCCCGAGTCGCGAAGAGCGCATGTGCGAGCGCACGCCGGCGTGCCCGGAGCCGGCTGTCCATTCGGCGCTTGCGCACTGAGCGCACGCAGCTCCGGGGACCGAAGAGGCAGGTGAGCCCTCTCACGCTGGCAGATGGCCGGGGTAGCGGCCCGGGGAGGAGCTGCGGGGAGTTCATGTCCTGTAGGTCCGGGACGCCGGCGTTGACTCCCACCTGAGCGACCCTAGTGGGCTCGGAGTATCGCTTTTAGCCAGGGGGCGTGACCCGAGCCCGCCTCCCGGGCCGGGGCGTGGAGGCGCTTGGGCATCGTTAAGGCCGGGTTATAACTTGGTACCTGTTTGTTTTGTCCAGGATGGTTTTGCTCGAGGAGAGCACAGAGTTGACAGATAGTGAGGAGGAATGGGAGAGGCGGGACCGGGTGGGAGTTAAGTTGCCCCGAGTCCTAGGGCGGTGAAGAACTGGGCAGGGTGGCGGAAAACGGGTCCCTTGCCCCTTGCTGTATACACGTAGGGGGTGAGAGGAGACTGGGGAACACTGCTCCAAAACGAGGGGCTTGACAAAAATTATGCTGGTGTTGGGATCACACTCAGGGTGGCAATTTGTCATTTTTGTGTTTCCCCAGTTCTCATAGAAAGAAGCGATTTCTTTTCTCGTGACCCAGTGTGGACACTAACATGCCCTCATTTGCCCCTTTCCTAGGACATGACACAAGTGGCACATCACAGCCATGGGGTCTCAGCATTCCGCCACTGCTCGCCCCCTCTCCTGCAAGCAAAAGCAAGAAGATGACAGGGAGGAGTTTCTGGCTGAACGAGAGCAGGAAGAAGCTATTGCTCAGTTCCCATATGTGGAGTTCACTGGGAGAGATAGCATCACCTGTCTCACCTGTCAAGGGACAGGCTGTATTCCCACAGGTGAGAATCTTTGATGATCAGAGGAGGGATGACTCCCTGACAAGAATCCCAAGGTACCCTCAGGGATTCTCTTGTCTGTGCCCAGAGGACTTTTCTTCTAGATAGTAATACCATGATAGTCATAGACAGTTCCCTGAACAGAAGCCAGCTCCGTTGATTTGATAGACTTGGGCAGGTTCCACAACTTCTCTTGATCTCCTTTGCCTTTTCTTTTCTTCACTTCCACTCTTGTTCTCCCCCCCCCCCCCATAACACAGGGCAAACTGTGTTATAGGATTTGTTGACAGGCATTTTTCTTTATTGCTCTCGCTCATAAGGACAGGCACAGCTTAGTAGTGGGACCATCCCGGAAGCTTCTTTTCAAGGAAGCAGATAGTGAATTATTAATAGTGCAAGATCTGAGAACTATATCAGGTAGGGATAGAGAGAAAGACAAATGCTTAGGGTGGAGCCTGGATTAGGTACAGGATCATCTGTTACTAAATTGGCCTCCAAAAAGTCTTAACAGTTTAACTGGAGAGTCACAGAAGTTTAAAACTGGTAGGAGCCTTAGAAACCATTCACTCCAAAGCCTCCGTATTAAAGGTAAAGAAGCAGTGGCCTTGAGAGCTTCAACAACTTTGTCTTAGTAAAGTCAGAACAGGATTCCAGATTTCTCAACTTCTGTGTCACTCCCTTGGCGGCACTTATAGATGTCTTATAATTTGTGGCACCCTCTTGTTTCTTGTTCATTAGACCCAAAATGTGAATTTCACTAGTATTTTTGATAACATGGCTTTATGGTGCAGTGGCTTACACCTATAATCCCAGCACTTTGGGAGGCTGAGGTGAGAGGATTGCCTGAGCCCGTGGGTTTGAGACAACTTGGCGAGACCTCATCTCTACGATAAATCAAAAAAAACCAAAAAAATTTCACTCCAAAAGACTATTTACTGTGGCAGGCACAAATGAGATTGGGAGGAAAGTACATAAGATTTACAGTCTAATTGTTTGGTTCTTGTCTAGAGCAAGTAAATGAGTTGGTGGCTTTGATCCCACACAGTGATCAGAGATTGCGCCCTCAGAGAACGTGAGTTACCTACCTCTCCCCACTAATACCTACTTCTGTCCCTAGTCCCTTTCTCTATGTATGAATGCCAGTTGATTCTTTGAAAATCACATCTGTTCTTACAAAGTCCCGATTTCCTTTTCTGCCTTATCTCTGCCCCCATCACAATCCGGGCAAGAAACGTGAGAGTAGAAATGCTCTGAGGACTGGTGAAGGAATGGGATTGGAAGGAATTGGGACTGGGGTGCTCTGGGAGATGTGTGAATGCGTCTGTTCACACAGCTCCTCTCTTCAGCTTTTCTTCCCAGAGTGCAAACAGTGTTCAAACCACTTTAAAAAAGTCTTCTCCTGCTCCACTCCTTCTTGACTGGTTTGTGATTCTGTGCTTTTTGAGCTTCTCTTTCACTCGCCCATTCTTCCCTAATTTTGTATTTAATCCTGACATGATATCTGACTGCCCGGATTGGTCATGTGCTGTGTCATTTGCAGTAAGCAGTATGTCCTCCTGTCCATCCTGCTCTGTCTCCTGGCATCTGGTTTGGTGGTTTTCTTCCTGTTTCCACATTCAGTCCTTGTGGATGATGGCGGGGTCAAAGTGGTGAAAGTCACATTTAATGAACAGGACGCCCTTATAATCCTCACCATGACGGTAAGACTGAGGGTCTCACTTCCTGGGTTGTGTGTACCTGCCAGTCTTGGACCCTGGACACTTATGCTTGTTTCCTCATTTGCCCTGATGTAGGCCACTCTGAAGATCAGGAACTCCAACTTCTACCCCGTGACAGTGACCAGCCTGTCCAGCCAGTTTCAGTACATGAACACAGTGATTGGCACATATGTGGCAACTAACGTCTCCCTCATTCCACCTCGGAGTGAGCAACTGGTATGCTTCTCTTCTAGGAACTTTGTTCCACAGGCCTAAGAGAAGAGTAGGGGCCATAGGAATGCCATAACTGTGTGTCATTTTTCGTGTCCTCATTGCCACTTATAGGAACTGGTTGATGAGGAACACCTGACAGGCTCTGTAATTATGAAAAGTTGTGAGAAAAGCTAGCATTTAAGAATGTGGGGAGTGCCAGGCATGGTGGCTCACGCCTATAATCCTGGCACTTTGGGAGGCTGAGGTGAGAGGATTGCCTGAGTCCACAGGTTCGAGACCAACCTGGACAACTTGGTGAGACCTCATCTCTACAGTAAATCAAAAAATTAGCCGGTGGTTCCAGCTACTTGGAAGTTGAGGCGGGAGGATCACCTGAGCCCAGCAGGTTGAGGTTGTGGTAGCCATGAGTAAGCATGCCACTGCACTCCAGCCTGGGTGACAGAGTGAGACTCCGACTCAAAAAAAGAATGTGGGGAACAAAAGAATGTGTAAGAGAAATAGACTCGTACAAATTCAGAAGAGGCGGTACAATAACCTGAGGTCCATTGACCTCTCAGAAGAGGTTGAACGTATTTATTAGAGACTCAGACTCTATCAGGGACAATCTTGGGGAAATATTTTGTCTAGAATGGAGAAATGATCCAGGGTTCTTGGATTGCTAATAATAATTCTGTTCTGGCCACAAACTGACTTCAGTATCTTAATTTTCAGGTGAATTTTACTGGGAAGGCCGAGATGGGAAGACCATTTTCCTATGTGTAGTAAGGACAACATTCCCTATATGTGTGCTCTCTACTGGGTGAAAGAGATTCAAAGTCATACTCAACTGATTGGGGCCTGGTTCTGTGTTGAGTGTTAGCCTTTGACCTGTAGGCTCCCTAACTTTGGCCATCTTGAGATTTATTTGGAGGATATGTCATTTGATATGTGACTGAACTGCTGGAATTCCTAAAAGAGAACACTAGGACACTTGAAGCATTACCAAGCTCCAGCATTATCTGATGGGTTTGAAAAAACAAAAAAGTATCATGATGTGGGAGAACGAGAATGATGCTTGTGGGTACTCGATCAGAAGTGTGGCTGTTGGGGAGGGGAGGCACCCCAAGCAGAACTGACTGCTTCTCGGTTGAACAGTGTCACTGTGCACTCTTCTGCTGATGCTCTTTTTCTTTTCTCTTAACCAAACTGACCATTTCCATATTTGCGATTTGGTAGCTTCTTCTGCACGTTACCTGACATCCTGGTACACAACATAGTGATCTTCATGCGGTACGTTGCTCTTTTCCTAGCCTGATGGTCTCTGTGTTTCAGCCTGGATTCAGCCTCTTGAGCTTACCACCTTTGCTCAGGAGACCCCTGTGTGACCCACGAGGCAGGCACCTAGCCAAAGAGGGAACACCCACTGCCTTGCAGGCACAGATACAGTAGATTCCTTGGTGTTCTCTAGATGCAGCGTCCAGATCTCCTTCAAAGATCCCCAGATCCACAGTAGCAGTCAAACATATAATGCTCTCTGTGAAAAGGAAAACTTGTTTAAGCACACAAGTTGTGATCCCTTTAGAATCCTATCGAGACCAGTCATGAACAGAAAGGCTTTCTCGAGGTCTAAGTACCAGGCATTTGACCAGACTTTCTCTCTCACCTCACGGATTACCACACGTCATGGACCTTTAGGGTTATTCCTGACCATGTCGATTAAATTTGCAGGTGACAAGCCCACTGCAGACGTTTGAAATATGAGGGGTTAGAGTAGGGTTTCTCAGCCTTGGCACTATTAACATTTTGGGCCAGATGGTTCTTTGTTGTAAGGAGCTGTTCTCTGCGGTGCAGGATGTTTGACAGTGTTCTTGGCTTCTACCCACTAGATGCCAGTAAGACTCACCACCTCCCTCCCCCTCAGTTTTAACAACCCAAAGTGTCTTCAGACTTTGCCAGAAGTCTCCTGTGGGGCAAAATCATTCCCAGTTGAGATGCGCTTATTTAGGTCATCTTCTGGCACAGCATCTCTGTGGATGTGGAAAGATCTTTCAGCCTTCTGGTTGCATAACCATGAGGATATGTGCCTGGGGCCCCTGGGTGGTGTTGCCTGAACATGCAAGAACTTATGTAGGCAATTTTTCTTGCTTATTTTATCTCCAAAACAAAATGAATTATTCTTTCTTTTCTTTTCCCTAGTACATCGGTGAAGATTTCATACATTGGCCACATGACCCAGAGCTCCTTGGAAACACATCACTATGTGGATTGTGGAGGAAATTCCACAGCTGTTTAGCACCTGCTTGTGGTTCTTCCACGGCAGCACCTGTAGAAGAGAGCACAGCATCTGTTCCTGAGTTCTGAGTTCTGTACCATCCCCAGGTGGTATGAACAGAGGAGGAATTGGTTCTCTTAACTCCCAGCAAACATCCTCCTGCCACTTAGGAAAAAACCTCTCTGCAGTACCATTTACGTTTCTCACAACCAGCAGAGTCACTGCCCAGGGCCTAGCCTGTGCCCAGCAAATAGGAGGCATTCAATAAAGGTTTGCAGAGTTTAATTCAGTTATTTTCAGCTGTTCTTCAGACATTATAAATGAGAGTCACACCATGGTTCTAGGTTATCTAACCATGGAGTGACATGGAAATAGGACTGTTAATGCAGCTGTAGCCTATTGTCGGTGTCCCATCTGTGCAGAAGTGGCAGCAGAGGGGACCGTCAGAATACCTAGAAGAAGAAAGCACAGATCCATTAGTATGTGAATTTGTTTCATCTGTTCCCAAATGGCTGGGAGCTTTTTTAAAATGAAAAAAAAAGAAAAAAGCTTTTTGGTGGTTTTTGTTTTGTTTTGTTTTGACCCAGAATCTATGTGGGGCTTGATTTACCCTTCATCCATTGGCTGGAACATGGATTGGGGATTTGATAGAAAAATAAACTCTGCTTTTGCTTCATCTGTGTTTCTGTTTGCCTCTGGGGGGCCACAGCATAGTTGCTGGCTGCTGAGTGGGTTGAGGTGGGATGGGAAAGAGAAGGAATCCTGATTGTGCTTCTGTCCCCATGAGTCCTGTCACAGCAAGCAGCCCAACTTTTCTCCATCTACCTCTTGGGGCAGTGATGGGTTCCCTGTTGCTCATCCAGAAGAGCACTCAGTGCCCACTGGAGGTTGGAAGAGGCAGGACAGAGATGTCTGAGGCCCGAAAAGGAGTACTTCCGGGAGAAGGAATAACTCCCTCACTCCGCCCCCACTGCTGGCTTTAGTCCTGAATAAGAGGACCTGGTTTGAGGTTTAAAGTTTTTTGAGCTGTTGCCACCCTCAGCCACCACAGGGTGGGCTACAGCCTCAGGTGGCAGAGAATCTCAATGGGAAGCTTGAGAAGTCAGGTTTCAGAACTAGGCCAAAGTGGTCCTCAGCTCTTCCCATGGCACTGGGACTTCAAGAAACCCCAACAACAATAAGTGGTGGCTGGGATTCCATGTTGGTTTTTGTCCCCATTTCCGTAGCTTGATTTTCAACATTTGTTTAATGATTTTATCTTCAAACTAAGGCAAATTTCATGACTGTTTAACTGATGTTGACCATGATTGGGTAACCCAAAAAAGCTGAGGGCTGGAAACCGAGTTTCAGTGTTGTACCAGGCCATGTAGTGACATGTATTCGACAGTGATTACTGTGATGTGATTGACAGTGGAACATCACCACTTGCAGAAGAAAATGAGCACCATTTCTGAGTGTTGCCTTAAACAGAACATGCCCTGAATACATGAAAGATGTTCACGTTACAGTGGCGCTTTCGTTTTCCCGGTTTCCAAATAATCTCTGTAGCATTTTTCATAAAATTTTGAAAAAGTTACTCATTGGTACTTCAGTTTTGAATCATTTTTGTGACCATGTGCCTCAGTAACATTTCTTGTTTTGCTATTACCTTAATATCCAGCTATGATATTCAAGTGAGAGTGCTTGGATTGTTTAAACATACCCCACTAAATCTGATCTCATAATATTATAAAATTCTCATCTCTGTATTCTTAGCATCCCATACTTCACTTTGGGATACTCTGCATACTATCACAGTGTCTGTCAATTCTTGAACAAATGACTGGAGTATTCTCTCAGCAACTCCAAAATAAAAAGGAAAATCAGTTGACTTAGGTGTCATGATTGGCATTGTGTTTCTAGTGAATTAAAATATGCAGAATGTTTCTTGGAGAAAGCTTTGCTAGCTGTCTTTTCTGTAACTCCTGGCTTGACCTATACTCTGACCTTTTTCTTTTTGGCGGGGGGGGAGGGTTAGAGTCTCACTCTGTTACCCAGACGGGAGTGCGGTGGCGGCTCCCAGCCACTGCAGCCTCGACCTGCTGGGCTCCCGCGATCCTTCCACCTCAGCCTTCCAAATGGCTGGAGCTATAGGTGCACGCTACCACACCCAGCTAATTTTTTATTTATTGTGGAAATGAGGTCTCGCCAAGTTGCCCAGGCGGGTCTTGAACCCGCGGGCTCAGGCATTTCACTCACTCAGCCTCCCAAAGTGCGGAATTACAGGCTGAGCCACCAAGCCCGGCTTTTGACCTTTTTCTTGATATCAAACTACTTACGTCAGGTCACTTGGTTAAAGAGTTGCTGCATGCAGAAATCTCCATGCATTTGTTAATTTACTCATTCCAAAAAAGTATTTATTGAGTACCTGCTGTATGCCAAAGATTGTGATTTCTGGTCTGTTTTGTCCAATTCACAGAGTTTAAAACACCATCACAAGCCTTTTATGCTCACCCCCTTGTAGGCCCCATGTAGGCCACAGTTTACCTCCACCAACCATTCTGTAGCCCTAGTTACCCCAAAGTAGGACCCCCTAAGATCTCTGAGTCAATTCTCTTAGGATTCCTAACCCAAGGTGTGAAACAAAGTATTAAAAGAATCAACTTGGCTGGGCACGGTGGCTCAAGCCTGTAATCCCAGCATTTTGGGAGACTGAGGTGAGGGGATTGCCTGAGCCCACGGGATTCGAGAACAACCTGGGCAACTTGGTGAGACCTCATCTCTACAATAAGTAAAAAGAATAAAAAATAAGCCTGGGTATAGTAGTGTGTGCCTGTAATTCTGGCTACTTGGAAGTCTGGGGCGGAAGGATCTCCTGACCCCAGCTGGTTGATGCTGGGGTGGCTGTGAGCGTGCCACTGCACTCCAACCTGAGCGATGGAGTGAGACTCCAACTCAATTAAAATAAAAAGAGCCTTTGTTAAAAGCACTACATGAATCAATAGGGTCCCAGATATTTTCTCTGGGCAAAATAATCCATATTCTTTGCCTTAAAAATTATTATCTTGTCAACATTTCTTAATATTCTGTGTTCCTTCAATTGTTTAGAAAGGGAAGCGATATCAGATGTACCATGGCTTATTCAGAATCCAGAGGACTGGAGAGTCAGTCTTAGCTGGAGCACAGACTACTCACTCCTAGTCCACTCCTAGTTCAAAGCCTTTGATGCCGGACACTTTCGTAGAGATGAGGAGACTCAAGGGAGGGAAAGTTCCCCAACCCAGCCCTCACAATCAGCAAGCCGGATCTGTCCTGGTTTACTCAACCCTGCTGTGGTCAGAAATTTATCTAACAGGTTATTTTAGCTGGACGGATTGTCTATCTTCTGGGGACATCAGGGAGTACAGAAGTTAGTAATGATCCTGATTATTCTCACCTTCCCCCCTGGGCCAGATTTGGACAAGGAAGCAGCGGAAGGGAAACAGCCCTCCCAGCCAGAGATATGTGACTCGAATTGACTCTAGATGTGGGCAGAGCTGGGGCTTTCTGTGGCTTTTCCCTGGGCTCTTGCTTCTTCACCCCTCAGTTTCCTATGGTGCAGGTTTTACTAGGCACTCAGGAAGTGGGTGAAGTGCAAGGAATCACTGATATCCTGGGACTTCTCTTACAAAGGTCTAAGCAGATGGTCACAATCTACTGACCTGTGTTATTAAGAGTAGGTGGCTCTGGCTGGGAGTGGTGGCTCTTGCCTGTAATCCCAGCACTTTGGGAGACTGAGGCAGGAGGATTGCTTGAGCTCAGGAGTTCAAGACCAGCCTGGACAACATAGCAAGCCCTCATCTCTACAAAAGTCACACACATAAGGTTAGCAAGGTGTGGTGGTGTGTGCCTATTGTCCCAGCTACTGGGAAGGCGAGGTGGGAGGATCACCAGAGCCCAGGGGGTCGAGGCTGCGGTGAGCCGTGATGGTGCCACTGCACTCCAGCCTGGGTGACAGAGTGAGACCCCCTGTTCTAAATAAATAAGAGTAGATAGCTCTGGCACCTTGCAGCAGAGTGAGGAAGAAAGTGAGCAAGGAGGTAGGGTGGGCCCCGAAGACTGACTAACGGGTTGGAATGGAACTCAGTTATCCAGCTCCAGTTATTGTCCAAGGGAAAGTTTTCATAAGCACCCACATACCTCCCCTCTCTCCCCCTGTCCCTCATTAGCTCTACTGGTAGGTGGAAGTGTTATTTATTTTACATTGAGATAGCCATTCTAATGATGTGTTTTTAATGATCATGTTTTCACTTTACTCCTTTATCTTGTCATGAACCTGCTCAGGTACGATATACTTTAGTCAGTAAATTTATATCATGAGTTGAGTGTTAATACAAACAAATCCAACAAAAATGTCGTTTAAAAAAATCATTTCTCCAATAGAAAAGCGGTCAACCTTAACATAGGGGAAGTGGGGGCGAGGATGGGAGAAAGGCACAGAGCAAGGGATGGGCCTCTCGTTTATCAGTCACGCCAAGTATCTTTTGAAATTTATTTCACAGAATACCACTGTCGTCGATTCCGATCGGTTTTGTGTCTCCTGCTCGCTTTCGTACATCCCCACTACTGTGGCCCTCTAGTGGAGAAGGGGACAATTTGCTCATTTTTGCCACACATTCGAGTCATTGGAAAACAAGGGACACCTGAGGATAGGAAGAAGTAGGCGGCCATCCTCTGGGGTTCAGAGGAAGTCCATGAAAGTCTGAAGCGCAGGAAATAAAGAATGGGAGCCAGAGGGACAGGGCAGGAAAGGGAAATATGGAGGGGAGGGTAACACTTCCACCTCTTCTTGACCTTATAGAAAGAGACAAATGAATAGCTTATCCAGACTGAGCGTGCGTACTTGTCACAGGCCCTGCGGGATCCACTCCCCTACCCTCCTGCCCCTCCTCCACCCTGCCTTCCCATGGGAGTAACTCCTACCTCTCCCATCTAGCAGTATGCAGTCCACATGTGGTCTCACTCCCTAAGCTCAGAAGACAAGCTCTTGCACTCATCTGCCATAGAGCTGCATTTATTTACTGAGGAGGGCAAGGCTATCCCTCTGGCATACCTCCCACCACAAATCCTGGTCTTTGGACCCTGTTCACCACTGGGTTCCACACAGTTCCAAGGCTGACCAAAGAGGCAAGCTCATGTTCGTGCGAGGTTGCTAACCCAGGCAGTGTGGCCTCAGCGTCCTCACATTAGGTTGAAAAGTCAACAGAAGGAGGTCTTAGGACTGCTGTGTGGGCATGCCCACAGTACCAAGCACTAATGGAAAGCAGATGAAAGAACGAAGCACGAGCCAATGTGTACTTTCCAATAATTTTTTTGTTTTTAATATCAATTGATGTTTTAAAAAATACAGAGGTGTTTGACACAGAATAGCACCATTGTGTAGGACACACACAGTTCCTGCGCCCGGCACCTGAAGGGGAGTCTTCTTGCCTGGGCTGGGGGCAGTCACTCAGAGGGCGTTTAACTCACACCAGTTAGTTTCCTGCCTCTGCCTTGACCCAAAGGTCTTACAGGAAGACAATAAATAAATAGAACACCGAGATTTTATTTTGCAGTCTGCCCAGTTCAGCTCTCTTAGAAAGAGAAGGGAGAAAAGTCTGAACTGTAAGAGGGTGGGTTGAATGGACATCAGGTCAGGTCAGCCATTCAGTGCAGAGTCCTAGAGTGACTGGAATTGGAAAGTACTTGGGTCCTTTGGGTTTGCAACGGATTGTGTTGTTTCTGGGTTCGGGTGTTTACAAGAAGCAGACCGGCCCTATGTCCACACCAAATTCCTGCTCGGGCCCTCCTATGTCCATGGGGGCAATGTCAATGATGGGCAGGCGCGAGGTCTTCTGTGACCGGTACTCGATGACAGTCTTGCCCCACTTACCGGTGTGTTTCTAGGGGAGAAAGGGAGGAGATGCTGTTCAGCAGATGCCTTGTAATCCAGCATCAGTTTCCCAGGACCCCAAAACTGAGCAACCCGGGAAGGCGGGGTGGAGGAGGGGCAGGAAGGCATCATAACCCACGAAGTGTGACCCACACTCAGAGGACTCCTGAGACCTCAGTTTGCCAAAGTCCTCTCTGCTTCAACCCCTATCTTTAGCAGTAGGGCTCTCCTTCACTGTAGCCTCTCCTTCCTTCCCCACACCCCAAGGTGGGCTCTCTGCCTTCGGATCCTTTGTCATGCTATTTATAAATATGACATGAACATTCTAAAAGAGTCACTGGGCACGCTGAGCAAGGTCTTATTCCCCCAAGCCAGATAAGTGGAGAAGACAGAATAATGTGTGCCACTCCCTCACCTGTCACTCAGCTTGTCTTCTGTATGTAACTCCTTAAACTCACACCTCTGAAGACCCAGTCACTTTAGGACCTGACACCTGCCACGGGCCACCCCTCACCCCTACTCTGTCCAGCCCAGGTCCGGGTAGCTCTTCTCTCTGGTGGCCCCAGCCAGCCCCACTCACCGTGCAGCCATCCTTCAGGGCAGTGTACGTGAACCTGCTGTTGCCCTCAGCCCGGATCTCCACGTCGTTGGAGCCCTGGATGAGCAGGGCCTTCTTGAGGTTGCCAGCTGCTTCGTCCAGGTAGGCAATGCTGTTCTTGCAGTGGTAGGTGATGTTCTGGGAGCCCTCCGTGGACAGCAGGCGCAGGAAGGTCATCTGGACGTTGGCAGTATTGGGAGCCAGGTTGTCATCGCCATAGCTGAACTGTTGGGGCAGAGAGCAGTGATGTGAGGCCTTGGAGCCAGCATCAATGGAACTGCAGGGCTGTGGGGCTGCCAGGGACTCAGGGTTCAAGGAGCTGAAGGATGCTGGGGCATTGGGAGCTTGGGGGGACATTTTCGCTCCCAGGGAATGAATGGAGCAACTCAGAGGACCCCTGTTTCACCTCTAAATGGGTGAAAATAGTCTTCCCCCTCTTTCCTCCCTATCAAGCCCAAATGAAAACAGAAAGAGAAAGTGGGGAAGGTGCTAAAAACATCCAGAAGGAAGAGAAAGTTTGAGGAAGCATCTCTGCTCATCGCCGAGGGCATCCAAGCACTCACGTGGAAGCCACCGTTGATGGTTTCTCCAAACCAGATGTGTTTCTTCTCCTTGCTCTTGCTGCTCCACCAATTCTTCTTGGGAACGTTCGCTGGGTTGGGGTAGACGCAGGTCTCGCCTGTCTCCATGTTGCAGAAAACCTTCATGGCGTCCAAGGTGCAGCCCTGGTTGGGGTCAATCCAGTAGTCTCCTGCAAAGGGAAGAGGTAGTGTCCACAGGGGCTCAGGCAGGCACAGGAAAGCAAAGGCCTGAGAGGGCCAGCCTATCTGCGAGAGATGGAGAGGCCTATAGGGATGCCAGGGAGAGGACACGGGGTGAGGTTCACATGTGGCCTGGAGGGAGGGGAGATAGGAAGAGGCAGGGCAAGGAAATCTGGATGGGTAAAGCCCAGTCCTGCCCAAGGGCACAAGCAGGAGCTGCTGGTTGGTGAGTGGAGTCTACCCTGAGGTCACCTCTGCCAGGAAACCATGGACAGGTGCCAGGGCTGCAGCTTCTCTGCTGTGAAATGAGGGAGCAACTCTCTGTTGGAACTTCCCAGACCTGGGGCATCTCCACCTTTGCTGCTAAAGGTGGCCTTGCTCAATGGGCTGACTCCCTGCTGTCTGAGGCAGGGAATCCCGTCCCCCAGGCTTACCGCTCTTCCACTCAGGGTGACAGAGTTTCAGGTCCCGGCAGGTGCGTGCAGGGTTCTTGCGGGAGCCCTCGGGGCTGCGGATGCTCTCAATCTGGTTGTTGAGGGACTTGAGTGTGGCATCTACCTCGGCATCATGTTGTCTCAGGTTGCCAGCTGCCTGGTCAGCCCGCATGTACTGCAGGGGGTCGGGGCCCTTCTCTCTCTGGCCTAAGCCAGCAAAGGCGGACATGTCGATGCCAGGGCCAGGGGGACCTGGAGGGCCAGGGGGTCCGGGATTTCCTGGAGGACCCTGAAGCAAGAAACAGAGAGATCAGCCAGGAATTGTGGGAAGTTGTCCCCCCGGAATCCATCTCCATCTGCTAGAATGTACTAGGATGTCCTCTTCCCAGTCCTATGGGTGGGGCAGGGGTACAGCAGGCAGGACCAAGGAAATCATAGCGCAGTTCCCATGTCTTCCTTAGCCCCTCTCTTCTGTTTCTCAGCACCAATAATGGGCCCTGTGATCCTCTGAGGAGACCTCAGGATAAAGGATTGTCATCACCATTAGCCGCAGGCTGATACCCCAAAAGAGGCCCCAGGCACTAGAAAGCTCAAACCTCCTGGATGCTGTGGACATCTCAGACATCAAGGAAGGAGTCAGCACACTTACAGCAGGGCCAGTTTCGCCTGAACGTCCACGGGGACCAGGAGGCCCAATGGGGCCAGGGATTCCATTAGCGCCGTCTTTGCCAGAGGGACCAACGGGGCCGGGAGGACCCTGCAGTAGAGACAGGAGGTCATGGTAAAAGAGTGGTCATCACAGGGAAGGCTAGGAAGTCGCTGGGGCTGGCTAGGTGGCCCTCCTGCTAGAACCAGACATTCCGCTCCCAATTCTTCACATCGCTCTATCATGGAGCCCTAAGTTGGTCTCTCTTGCGTCAAGAACCAGCAGGTTGGCTTCATGGCTCTCCTACGCTCCTAAACTCCTCTGTGTGAAATCCTGTTACCAGGGGGTCTGTCTGACAGTGAGAGCTGTTTTGATTCATCTTATGGCCACTGTGACCTCAGGTGCTTTTCTGGCCAGAGTCACATCAAGCCAGTCCCACCCCCGCTACTGAACGAAGACCCCAAGGCTTTCCTAGAAGCAGTAACATTTCCACCCTATGGGAACACCTGGCTGGTGCCCTAGGCCACCCCTCCAAAGGGCTCCCCCCACCTCCCAACTCCATCTCACTTACTCTAGGGCCAGAAGGACCTGCAGGACCAGAAGCACCTTGGTCTCCAGAAGGACCCTGTGAAGAAGGAAGACGCAAAGGGCAGAGGTCAGCGTGCACACACACACATACACACGCACACATATCTTGGGAGTTGAGGAAGAACTTATATGTCCCACCCATTCCTTTTCCACCTCCTCCTCCCTCCAGCCCTGGGTAGGTCCTGGAAATTGTTTAGGATGACCCAAGCTGTCTTGGCAGCATGAGGAATTCAAGAGGACTCTGAGCTGCAGGAGGTCTCAGGGAGCCCAGTGCAGGCAGTGACACTCACAGGAGGACCGGGCAGACCTTGCAGACCAGTAAAGCCACGGTGTCCCTTCAGGCCCCTCTCGCCAGGCTCTCCAGACTCTCCTTTGTCACCTCGGGGGCCTTGAGGTCCCTGGAAGAAGACAGGCAACGTTTGGGTCAGGACAGGAGCCCTGTGTGTCCCACCAGAGTTGAGGAGTCCCAGGAACCACAGGGTCCCTGCCGCCCTCCAGGTCTGCCCCTGCTGGGGACCCAGCACAGGATGCTTGGACACTCACCGGGATTCCCCGGGCTCCAGCCGGTCCTGAGGGCCCCATAGGGCCTTGTGCACCCTGAGGAGAGCGTGAGAACAGTGTCAGAGCAAAGCCAAGACTGGGGCTGTGGGCAGGAGCTCCTCTGCGTCTGCCCCTAGGGACTGAGGTTGCCACTCATATGGCACACGGACTACCTAGACCCAGGGGCTGCCTCAATCACCCTGCACAGGGGAGGGTCATCCTGGAAGTGCCCCCTGCTTACTAAGCCACCCTCCTTACCACCGGCTGAATTATTGAATTCAGGATACTCACAGCTTCTCCTCTGTCTCCCTGCTTGCCAGTTGGGCCAGCGGGGCCAGGAGAGCCAGGGGGCCCGGGGGCTCCAGGAGCACCCAAAGCACCTGTCTCACCACGATCACCCTGTCAGGAGAGAGGTCTAGGCTAAGAGAAGAATGTTCCAGAAGAGGCAGGGACAGAAAGATCCTTTCAGACTAAGACAAGACTCTGACTCCAACCTGCCACCCAGGCTGACCTGTCAGGCCTGAGGCAATGTCCTTCCCATCCCACAGCACAGAAAAACCAGATGCTCACCTTGACTCCAGCCGCGCCATCTCTGCCAGGGGGGCCGTCAGCACCGGGGCTTCCCTGGGCAGAAGGAAACAAGAATACATGAGGGCTGCTTCCTGCCCCATCTCCCGCTCTGCTCTCCTGTCCTCCCTTCAGAAGCCCAGAACTGTTGTTTTCTGCCCCACTGATGCTTTGGAACCAAAGTTTCCTTGACGAGCTTCTATCGCCTTCCTTTCTGTGGGCCCAGCTCTTGGTCTTTGTGCCTGTCTCTCCCCCATGACCTTCCCATGCACCCAGGTTCTTGGGCCTATGGGCCAACTCTGCAACCCCCTTCTCTAGGGACCAGGACTTGGTCTGTCTGGCCTGGCACAGAGACACACAGGGCTCCTCTCCCTAGTCAGGGCCACCAGAGGGGTCCCACTGCTCACCTCTCGTCCAGGTTCACCAGCAGGACCAGTCAGGCCAGGAGGACCCACAGGGCCAGGAGGACCTCGGTCTCCAGATGAGCCAGGAGCTCCCTGCTTGCCAGGCTCACCCTGGAGAGACAGAGACAAGGACGATGAGTGCACAAGGTAAGCCTCCCTGCCAGGGCCCACTAGCCCTTCAAGGGAAAGGGCAGAAGAAGGGACAGTTCTAAGGGTGATGAGTAGGTGGAAGCTTCTGGCATTGTTTCTGTAGAGGCCAGGCCACCACACCAAGAGCACTGAGCAAAGAGCCTTGGAACTGGGCCAGACTGGGCCCAGCTTGACCAGAGGGAGAAGCATCCCACACTCACCGATGGACCAGGCAGGCCGGGGAATCCTCTCTCACCACGCTGTCCAGGCAGACCAACAATGCCCCTCTGACCAGCCAGACCCTGGGGACCTGGAGGACCGTCGGCACCCTAAGAGAGGAGAGGGGGAGATGAGAAGTGACACAGAGTGTGCAACCTGGCCGAGACTATTCCGGCCCTGCCAGTGCACCTCTCTCTGTGCCGCCCCCTCCCCGCCTCCCCACAGCTCCTGCTCCCTCCCACCCCGCACTCTGTGAGCTCAGAAGCCTCTCACAACTCTGTTCCCAGGGACCCTAGCACAAGCCTGGGGAGGGACTTACAGAGGGACCATCATCTCCAGGTTCTCCTTTCTCGCCAGGAGGTCCAGCAGGTCCTTGGAGGCCAGGGTCGCCAGCTCGGCCAGGGGCGCCACTGTCTCCTCGAGCACCTTTGGGACCATCTTTGCCGGAAGGACCAGGAGGACCAGGAGGTCCAGGGTTGCCCTAGAAGGAGCAAATACAGGAAGTGAGAACTCACCTCACCTTTTCCTATCTTGGCTGCCAAAGCCACCGTAGCCTCAGGGACAGCCATTTCCCCTTTGGGGGTTTCCCTACCTCCCCACATTAAGGGCAGTTTGACCCCCTATGCCAGCCTATTCTGTGGCCTTCCCCCAGCATGGGAGCTCTGGGCAGCCAGCCCCAGCTTCTCCAGACCCCGCTTGCTTCCCCTTCTCCACCTGCTTGGAACCGCTCCTGCCTCCTCCCTCTGTCCTCAATCCCCCGCTCCTCAGAGAACTGCTCCAGCCTTGCTCTTCTGACCCCTGGGCCTCCTGCTGCTCCAGAACACATTCCCTCTGCACCTGGTGCTGGTGAGCCGAGTGACCCCCATCACCTCTACTCCATCCATGCAAACTCCCCGAAAGAGCAGGACCTGTGGACTTTCTAGAAAGCACAGCCAGGTGCACAGAAATGCATGTCCAGGTTGAAAGTTATCATGGCAGCCCTGTCCTGCCCACTGAGCAGAAGTCTGAGGGTCGAGCCCAGCCAGCAGGGAAGCCACTCATGGCCAACGGAAGGGCCACACCCCTGCTCCCAGCTGTCTTCAGGGAGTGGGACTGGGCAAGGGGGGTGGAGCCCAGCCTGGAGCTCTCTAGACCCTCTGTTGTGGGGCTGGGTCAGGCTACTCAGGCCCTGCCTCTGCCTCCCATGCCTGGGGTGTCACTTACATTGGAGCCTGGGGGTCCAACACGGCCAGCAGCTCCAGGGAATCCGGTGGCTCCCTGTGTGAGGAGAGGAGAGCCCCTGAGTACCTCAGGCCCTCAGGAGGTTGTGGAATCAAACTGGTGGTGTGGGTGGGGAGGGTCGCCAAGGCTGGTGTGGAAAGGGGCGGGGGCTACAGAGCAGCAAGGGGGAGCTGGAGAGGGAGGAAGGGACCGCCGGTTGTAGCCACAGAATCAGGCACATGTTGCTCCCATGCCTCCTACCCCTGCAAGGGGCATTTGGCACTTCAGGGAGCTGAGTAAGGGGCCGAGCTTAGGGCTGGGGAGATCAACTATGCATCCAGCAGGGAGGTGCTCTCTCCTCCACCTGCTGTGGAATGGACTCAGGCTGGGGCACAAACAGGACTGAGAAAGGAGGAGGTGGGGTGAATCCCAGAACACCACTGGCCGCTGGACCCCTGGGGCCACACCTTCTTTGTACGGCAGGGGTAGGGTATGAGGGACCTCACTCACCGGAGGGCCTTGGGCACCTCGGGCTCCTTTAGGACCAGTCACTCCAGTAGGACCCTGGGAAGAAAAGAGGAAGACAGTGAGGTCCAGGAGCCCAGAGAAGGCGGTGGGCTTCTCGCTGAGCTTCAGCAATGGACTCCTCAGGTTTTCAAAGATGCAGCTTTCTTGGCACTAGAATCCTGGCTTGGAGAAGCTGTCCTAGGCAGGCCTGCCCACCCTGGAGGCTTTCGTTCTAGGAGAAGCACAGTAGCATCCATGAAGCCAGTCCAGGATCTCACTTCCCAGGAAGCTCTTCCTTCTACCCACCTTCCCTCCCCCCCAGGACACCAACTGCTTAGTCCTGGCTGGCTGTCATCCGTGGAGACACTGATGTGACACTCCCGTCCACATACTCCACATGCCTCACCAAGACAGTGAAAACTCCTTCCACTGACCCACAGGTGGGGTGTTCCCCAGGCCGGCCACCCATCCTTTGCCTACTCTACTGGGGCCTCCACTCCTGCACCCAGTAACCCCTGCCTTTAGGGAACAACACTTGGGAATGTTCAGGGTTTACCCACCTGAGGCCCAGGAGCTCCAGAGGGGCCCTGAGGACCAGGGGCACCAGCATCACCTTTCTGGCCGGCCTCTCCTTGCTCACCCTTAGCACCAGGCTGGCCATCAGCACCCTGTGACAGGAAGGAGGTGGACGAGTGAGGGGCAAGCCAAATCCTGGGAGTTCTTTCAAAAGAGCAGAGACTGAGTGTGTGTGTGTGTGTATGTGTGCGTGTGTGTGTGTGTGTGTGTGTGTGCGTGCGTGTGTGTGTGTGTGCGTGCTTGTGTATCCTGGGCCTAAATAGTATTGTTGTGCTAGTCTGGAGGTGTGAAAGGAGAGGAGGGAAGGAGTGTGTGTTTCCCCTCCCTCCCCCACAGGCTCAGATGCCCCTGGGCTGGGTGTGGAGCCAACCTTAATGGAGGGAGGCAGGAGGAAGGTGGACAGAGCTACTCACGGGAGGTCCAGCGAATCCAGCTGGTCCAGGGGGCCCAGTCTCTCCACGCTCACCCTGTGAGAGAAGGGGCCCAAGGAGAGGTCAGGCCCCCAATGCCTGCCTGCTTCTGCTCCCCTCTGAGAGTCCAGAGCCCCTTGGGCCCCACCCAGCATCATGTACCCCAGAAAAAGCATCTGAAAGTGGCCTTATTTCTGAATGAAGAAGACCCAGTTCAGAAGGCCTCTCCTGGTCAGAGGATCTGCTGACCCAAAAGCCTGACCAAATCATGGGGGTGGGGGGAACATGCCTTCTCTTTCCCCTTCCCATCTCTTCTCCCACTCTAGACCCAAAGGGCAGAGAGGGAGCTGGTGTCAGGTAGCCTGCAGGCCATGCTAAGGGACAGACCTCACTAAGGGACAGCAATGGTTTCCTGACCCCCAGGGGTCTGGGGCAGAGTCATGCTCAGAGGGGCAAACACTCACCGGGGCACCACGAGCACCAGCACTTCCAGAAGGACCCGGAGGTCCAACTTCTCCCTAAAGGAGGAAGGGGAGGAAGAGCCATGAATGAGGAGGGGTGGGGAGTCGGAGTGGGGGAGGGCAAAGTGTACCCAGGGAGCCCTGCTGCTGGGAAGGGGATCCCGGGAAGGTGCTGTTCTGCCCACACCTGTACCCTCTTGAAGGCCTCTGCTAGATGCACTTCTACCCCCGGTCCAGCTGCTCCACTGACAGGGCACACAGCCAATGACTCCACTTCTAAGAGGACCCCCCTTCACTCCTCACAGCCTCCATGGGCAGGAAGATGACAGTTGGTGAGTAAGGAGAAGATACAGCAATCTTTGGCAGAAGAGAAGGAGGTGTGGCAGGGAGGTGAGACGGAGAGAAGAAAGGAGTTGTGACTCACCTTCTCACCATTGGCACCAGCCGGGCCAGGGGGGCCAATGGGACCAGTCAGACCCTGGAGGAGGGAAGGCAGAAGTGAGGGAGGAAGGAAGGGAGAAACTGGGCTGGGCAGTTGGGGTCCCACGCTCAGCTGATCTTGGTGCATCCTTCCATGATCCCCAGAGCTCCCACTCACCCTCTGGCCCCAGTTTGACAGGCAAGTCTCTGCAGTTGCCCAGCCCACACAGAGACAGGACCAGGATCCCCACTCATACATTGCCCAGGCCTCCCTTGCTCCCCCAACTGCAGAGCTAGAGACCCATGAGGTCCCCTGTATCTACTCCCACCCCAATTCCCAGGAGTCCTGCAATCAGCTTTCACTTACTCGTCCGCCATCCTTTCCAGGGGCTCCCTCAGGGCCTTTCTCACCAACATCACCCTGGGGAAGAGAAAACCAGCCTTCTCAGGGGCGCTCCAGGACCCTTTTGGTGGGCTCAGGCCCGCCCTAGCTGGAGCACTTGGGAGAGCTCTGATCATGCCCAAGAGGGATGTGCTGTGGTCCCAGGGTGGGTGACAAGGAGTAACAGGAGCAAGATGAACAGGGGCAGAAGATGCCACTAAAAGGCAGGTTGCTTTGGAAGGGGGCTCTGCACACTTCCCAAGAAAGGCTAACTGGAACAGTCACCGCCAGGTATCACTGGGGAGGGAGGGAGTGAGAGGGTAGGAATGTGGCAAAGTCACAGCTTTATGGGAGGCGCATCAAACCTGGTACTTACTCTGTCTCCCTTGGGCCCAGCAATACCAGCTGCTCCCCTTTCACCGGGCATTCCCTGAAGACCTGGAGGGCCCTGAGCCCCGGGGGGGCCACCTGGGCCAGAAGCACCCTGGAATGGAAGGCAAGAAGGAGTCTGTGGTGGGCAGCACCTCCCTCTGGGCCCCAGTGCATAGTGCCTGAGAAACCAGGACCCCAAGCCCCTCTTTCCTTCCCTTCCTCCTTCCCAGACCCCCTTTCCGGCTCCATCTTCCACTTCTCCCTCTTATTCTTCATTCCTCCTGAGCCCCCTCCCCTTCCTTTTCCTGCTCAGTCTGCTCAGAACTTCCTGCAGGACTCAGCCTCACTTACTTTGGGACCATCAGTGCCAGGAGTGCCGGGGAGGCCACGGGGACCCTGGAGGCCCTGGGCGCCGGGAGAGCCACGTTCACCTGGGAAACCTCGTTCACCCTGTGGCACAGACACCAAGGAGCAATCAGGCAAGGGCAGCAGGGAGAAGCCCAGAGAGAAGCAGGGGAAAGGGGGAACACCAGACCCAGGACAGGCAGCCCAGGGAGAAGGCAGGCCCAAGGAAACCCCAACAATGGTGACAGGGCACTCACCCTAGGACCCACAAGGCCGGGGGCTCCAGCTTCACCAGGAACACCCTGGAGAACAAAGAAAGATGTGAGCGAGTGACAGCTTCATGTCCCAGACCCCTGAAGTCTTCTTGGGGAGGCTGAATATCCCTCCTCTGATGGGGAGCTGAGCTCAGACTGTGTCATCTGTGGAGAGCTGGGATTTGGGTCCAGGATACTCCCAGGTCTCATGAGATTCCTTATGCCCTCTTGCCCTTGCCTCCTAGGCATCAGGAGAGACCATCCCATCCAAATGGGTTGCAGGTTCAAAGAGCCCCATACTCACCTGGTCACCTGGCTTTCCACCTTCACCTGGAGGACCAGGAGGGCCAGGCAGTCCCTAGAAGCCAAAGTAACAAGCATTAGCAAAGGAGTGAGTTTGCTGCCTCTGCCCTCCAGGGAGGTACAGCATAGGACAGACCCAAAGAAGGCAGCAGCAATGACAGCCAGGGTGCAGAGAAACCTCAATCCCCTGGTACCCCATGAGAGGGGTGAGCCCCCCACCCTCAGTGCCTGCTATTGCCCCAGAGGGCCCTGAGCAGGGAAGGGATTGCACAGTAAGTCAGGCCCAGCCATCTACCTGGAACCCAGATGGCCCAGGAGCACCTTGTTCGCCTCGTTCACCAGCAGGTCCCTGCAGAGGAAAAGAAAAGGTACTCTGAGCCCGTGCTCTGGAGGGCCTGAGAGCCTCAGCTAGAAAGGACTGGGGGAATTAGCAGGGTGGGAGGACAGGTGCCTTTCTGCACTGCCAGTCACCTTGTGCCTGTGTGCGTGCACGCCTCACTGCTCTCTATCAATGACCCACACTCCTCTCCACCAGAGGGAGGTCCACTCTGCCTCCCAGCCTCAGTTCAGGGTGGGTTTAGGGTCTCGGCTCAACCCAGATCCACATCTGTCAGTCCCATTATTGGATGGTCCCCCCACCCTCTTGCCTCCAAGTCCCTGTTTACAAGGTCACCGGGGCATATACTTACAGAGGGGCCAGGAGGTCCTGCAGCACCTGTCTCACCATCTTTGCCAGGAAGACCCTACAGGGAAGAGAAAAAGACGAGACGATGACTTAGGCTTTGCTTTAGTTCTGCAGCTCTCTCACTCCCAAGGACTGGGCAGGGCACTTTTGACTTCTATGTTCCCCCAAGCAAACTCCATCTCCAAGGCATCCCTCCCTTCCCAGTCCTGGCCTTTTCTCTCCGTCTTTCTCAGCATGGAGGCCTTCCTCATCCCCATGGCCTGCTGACCAATAGTCTCTCGTGCAGGCTCCCAAAGGGCCCGGCCATGCCATGAAGAGTCAACTCCCCTGTCCCTCCAGGTGTCCAGCCAACACCAAACCACAGGCAGTGGGGAGGGGTACTTACTCTCAGACCAGGAGCACCAGGCAGTCCCTTCTCACCAGCTTTGCCAGGCTCACCCTAGAGGAAAGAGATTGCACGAACATGAGGTGGAATGTTTAGGAGGGAGCAGGGGACAGAGCAGACTGGGAGTACTGGGGCTTGGAGTTACCTCCTGATGGAAAGCAAAGGATCAAGCAAAATATCAGCCTCTTCTCTTGTGTTCAGAGGCATTCATGGCAGCCAGACCACTGGGTACTGTCCCACGGAACAATGTAATGGCTGTGATGTCCTAAGGCTCTCGGGGACCCTCAGATCCCCCAGGTCACATGCACTCCCAAGGCACAGGTACCCCACTCATCACTGTCCCCGAATTGACTCTCTTCAGGATCCAACCCTTTCTCCAAGGGGGGAGGGGACTCTCCACATGGAAGGAAATGGAAGAGCAAATTATTACTTACATTGGCACCTTTGGGGCCAGGGAAACCCATGACACCAGGCTGCCCACGAGCCCCCTGAGGACCCGGAGGTCCAGGGCGGCCATCTTCACCAGGGGCTCCCTGGAAGAGAGGATACCATTCTTAGAACATAGACACTCTGACCACACCTGATTGTCTAACATCCACGAAGTGCCTGTTATGTGGCAGGCAGAGGACTAGGCACTGGCCACACCCACACAGCATCTGGGGTTGACCACACAGCACACATGGGCCCATCTGCAACAAAGCACTGCTGCTGAAAAGTCTGCCCCAAAGTATTCACAAGATGTTGTTCTCCCAAGGAAAGTCCCAAATACACAAGGGGGTGACATTTTCAGAGCTCACAGGTACTGCATGGGCCACACCTGGTCCCTGTAACTACCCTTTATTCCCCTGACCCAATTTTCAAAACTCACAGCATTCCAGGCTGCCCCCTCCCAAACTCCCCGAGGATATCCCTCTACCCTCTGAATAACCTCTCGACGATGGACTTACAGAAGGACCAACTTTGCCTTGAGGACCAGCATCACCGGGACGACCAGTGAGACCCTTTATTCAGGAGAGAGAAGAGGGTAGTGTCAAGGGTAGGCCCCAGGACCTCCCAATCCTGGCAGCACAGCTAGAGAGAAGCAGACTGGGAAGGGCCTGAAGCCAAGGGCAACCACAGTTTACTACTTACTCGGGCTCCAGGAAGGCCGGGTTCTCCGGGACGACCAGGGTCACCGTTGGCTCCCTTAGGGCCAGCAAGGCCACTGGGGCCTCGCTCTCCAGGGGCTCCCTATGCAAGAGGAGACAGGGAGGGAGTCAGTGGGATGCCATGTGACCAGGGATACAGGGAGGGATCCCAGCCCCTTTTTCCCCACTCACCTTGGGACCTGCCAGGCCATCCTGACCTGGGAAACCACGGTTGCCAGGAGCACCCTAGGAAGAGGCAGAGAGGAGAGGTAGTGAGTGAGAACAGCCCCCATCTCAATGGTGACTGGAGCCCAGCTAGGCTTCAGGGGATCCATCCCTTGACCCACCAACCAAAATTTCCGGGGCTCACTAGCTTTGGCCTGGGAGATTCTAAGAGACTAACTTCTTGAGCCTGTCCCCAACTTTCTGGGAAGAAGCTCAAACTGTTTTGTGTCATCCTAGGGGTGGCAGGATACAACCAAGTACAGGGGACCTCTATCCCCATGGTGGTGGATGGAGCAAAGAGGTGTACGATGCCCAGAAAAGTCATGGATTTAGCAAGAACACAGAGCAACAGGACTCAACTTCCATCTAGAGGTCACAGCCCCAGTGAGACGGATGGGCCTTTTGGTTCACTTACTCTTTCTCCAGGGGGACCAATGGGCCCAGCACCACCAGGCTCTCCCCGGGCACCTCTCTTGCCTTCTTCACCAGCAGGACCAGGGGCTCCCTGGGGGCCAGCAGGACCCTGAATACCAACAGAAAAGAGAAACAGGATGAGTCTTCACCTGGCTCTGGGGCTAGCTCTGGCCCACAACATGGAGCAGGTAGCCTTGGTAATTGTTTCAGGGCTGGGGAACTTGGGAAAGGGGGACCGTAAAGGAACAGCCATGTTAGAGAGGGGGAAGAGAAAGGCTGTGAAGTTCAAACTGGCTGAGCCAAAGATGGGAGATAAAGTTGCATCGGGGTCTTCTCAGCCCTGCTAAGGCCCCTTCTCTGGCAAAACCTAAGAAGGCCCAGGCTAGGGGGTGGGAGCCAAGAGGAGGTGGGCAGTGGGGCTGGGGAAATGGCTCTGTACCCCATAGAACAGCAACAGAGAAGACACGGCTTGTAGGCAGATACTCACAGGTTCTCCCTTGGGGCCTTGTTCACCCTTGAAGCCAGCAATACCAGGTTCACCCTTAGCAGAAAAGAGAGGCAGGTCACACTGGGTCCTCTCCAGAGAGCCTGCCCTGCCTCCAGAACCCCTGTTTAAAGCACCCTTAGACCTCAGATGGACACTGGTGTGAGGCCAGGGCAGGGAAGGATGGGAAGTAGGGGTGATAGCTTTGACCCCAGGGATATCAGTGGGACTTGGGGGGTCACTTCTGGTTCTTACCGTCTGACCTTTCGGGCCCAGAGGACCAGTTGCACCTTGAGGGCCGGGAGGACCACGGGGTCCAGGAAAGCCAGGAGCACCAGCAATCCCAGGAGCACCCTGTTGGTGTAAGCAGAAGGGAGGAAAGTCAGGAGCAGGGTGAGGCAGGACCAACCCCACTTGGAGGAACAAAGTTCGGGAGCAACACTCACAGCAGATCCTTTGGCTCCAGGAATTCCATCTGTTCCAGGGTTACCCTGAAAAAGGAGACAGTGTCAGTGCCAAATAAGCAGCAAAGAAAAAAACCCAACCACCTCCCAGCTCTCCATGTTCAGATGTAAAGGCCTGGGACAGGTGCTGTTCATTTCAGGGGCACTCACACTACAAGGGAGTGTCCCTGTTTCAACAAGGTGGGATAGAGGGAAATACATCTAGAGATTGGGGCAGGTGTTAGGCCAGATGGCAGGCTTGATAGATTGGGGCCCATGTCCTTCAGAGCAAAGGACAGAATCAAGAGTGCCAAGGTCACAGACTCCAGGCTCCTAAGGCCAAAGAGCAGCTTCACTTACAGAGGCACCAGCAGGCCCGGGGGACCCAGGAGTGCCAGCTTCACCACGGGGACCTTGAGCACCTTCAGGACCACGGGCACCAGTGGGGCCGGCTTCACCCTGGAAAGAGACACAGAGGATCCAGTGAAGAGGAGAGGAGACACGGATCTCTAATGGGTTAGTAACAGCTCAGGGCCAGCTGTGTGCATGGCCCTGAGAGCTGAATTACACAGGGGCACCCCACCTCTGCACATGAGCACATGTGGTCACACGTAGGTCATGCTGTCATTTTTGGCCCCCACTCATCTGATAATTTGATGACTTCCCATGCCTGCCTTCATAGACAATGACGCAGGTATGCACTCCAGCAATAAAACCTGTGGGTCCCATCGACACCCCTCAGTAAGGCCTGGGCTGGAGACCCTGACATCTGGTATAGTGGGATAATGGACAGACACCACTCTTCCCCCGGCCCCTTCTGGTTTTTGTTGTTGTTTTGAGTTGGAGTCTCACTCTGTCGCCCAGGCTGGAGGGCAGTAGCACGCTCCTGGCCACCGCAGCCTCAACCTGCTGGGCTCCGGCGATCCTTCCGCCTCAGCCTTCCAAGTAGCTGGAACTACAGGTGCGCACTACCACACCTGGCTAATTTTTTTTATTTATTGTAGAGATGAGGTCTCGCCAAGTTGCCCAGGTGGATCTCGAACCCGCAGACTCAGGTGGTTTTTGTTTTATTGAAGAACTGGAGTCCCTGGAAGTGACCTCCCAGTCACCTGGCCTTCTACCTCCCTGAATATCTGAACTCAGAGCACTTCACTCCTACTATACCCATAGATGGATGAGTGGTGATATCCTAGGCTCTGGTCCCACCCTGTTTGAAGTAAGCCAGAAAGCCAGGGCAAAAACACTCAGGAACAGCCCTCCAACTCCACTCCTCCCAGCTCTCACCACAGTTTAATTCCTCCCTGGGGACCTCCAGCAGCCCCCTCCCCCTCTCAAAATGGCCTCTCCTTTTACTTTCATTTTTTCCTGAAAATTACAGCCTCTCTCTGGATGGCAGCGTCCCTGGAGAGGCCTGGTGACCTGGAGAGAGGGCAGAGCCTCCTCAGGTTTCTTCTCAGAACATTCTTGCTTCACTCTTGCAATTATTGTTTTCCAAAGGTCAGGCCCCCTCACCTTCCGCTGTCCCTCTTCACAATGGGTCTCCTTCACCGGGCTCCGGGCCTCAGACACTGTCTGGTTGCCATGGAAACCCCCAGGAGGGGAAAAGCAACCTGATGCCAGTGACACACGGAGGCTCCTTATTCACTCCCTGGGACATTCACCCTGGAATCCCTCCGGGGCCACAGGGCCCTGTCCCTGAACTGGCTGGCCTCCCACTGGCCTCTAGTAATCCTCTGAAGAACTCCATTAACACAGCTGGGAAGAGTCTAAGCATCCCAAGTGACGCAGAAACCCAAAGGGAAGAGGGGAAAGCGAGAGCTGGCTCTCTGCTGTGTCCTCTTTCCTGCCCGTCCCCTCTTCCCTATCTGTGCCCTCTTCCCTGGCCATGCCCTCTTTCCTTCCTGTTTTCCTCCAGTCCAGCCATTCCAGGTCTCAAGCTGCTGGGTCTCCCCTAGATGTGCCTGTCTTCTTTACTGCGGTTCCTGGCCTTCTGTCCCCTCCCAGATCTCTGATGTGTCCCATTTTCTTCTGTCAGTCTTCCTTCACTCTGAAACTGTAACTGGACCTCCTGCTTTTTTTCATTCTGTCTTACTTTCCTCCATGCGAGACTGCAAGACCTATTTTTTTCCCTGCCTAGATAGAGAGGGGCAGTGGGCGGGGTGGGCACCACTGCTCAGAATGGAGTAAGGGGTTGTCGACATGACTCCACCAGCAGGGCACACACCTTGGCTCCGGGAGCACCAGGGAAACCAGGACCACCAGCAGGACCGACGGGACCCTGAAGAGAAGAAGGGGTGAGAGGACAAGTGAATGCCAGTTCTGGCCTCCACTCCTTCCCACCTGTGTACTAATTTCACTCTATATCCATTGTGACTAAAATTCCCTGGATGAAATTATCCCCATTACCAGTGTCCTCAGAAACTCCAGAGAGATGCCTTGCTTTGCCTAGCATTCAGAAGGCAAAGCAAGTTTCTGACTGTACATGTGGTGAGAAGCAGACACTTCTTTACCACCCTCCTCAAAAAAGACTATTGAAAAGGTGACTTGGAAAAATGAACCAATGCTTCAAACTTGTAATCAACAAACTCAAGTAATATTTAAAAATTATTCCTTCCTTCTTCCTCCTTCCCAATAGAAGTCAGAGCAAATACACCCTGCAGACGTCATCGGGCTGCTTTCTGAGACTGAAAACATGACTACAACCATCTACAACCAATGAAGTAAACTTACCGGAGGCCCTGCAGGGCCTGGCTGACCATCATTGCCCCGGGCACCCTGTGAGAAAGGAGAAGAAAACAGGCATGAGAGGTGCCCATGGGTCCAGCATGTACCTGCTCATGGCCCACACTCACGGAAAACAAGGGAGACACTGTGCCTGGGGTGTCCCACTAAGCATGGGGACAGCAGGGCATGAGCTGCAGAACAGCCCATTATGGGAACCCCTCCATGGCATCTGCGTAAGTGGGGGGCCAGAGGGCAGCCATGGGCTCGATATCATCTTAAATGAAGCTTAGGTCATTTCCCTGCAGCGCCCTCATCTCTTCAACTTCAGTTTAGACCCCAAAGATCCATAACCTCAAGGCTAAGCTATTAAAGATTCTGAATTGAGCTAAAGGAAAATAGCCAAGCAGCAACCTAGACTTGGTGCTTCCTGCCAGCTCACAGAGGGAAGCACTTTCAAGCTTGGTTAGCTTGGTTAGCCTCCTTGGTTAAATCCTCTTGGCTAATTCCAGGCTGCCTCTGTGCTCTGGCCCATCCCCAGACAACCTGCTCTAAGGAAAACAAAGATGCTTGCAGGATGTCTTCTGCTGGCTCCTTGTGGCACCAGTCACAGCCCAAGACGACATCTGAGCTCATGCCCCTGAGAGGCTTTGCTTTACAAAGCAAGGCAGGGTTGCCAGTTCCTTCTCTACAGGACTTGTGCTTTGAGGGCTTTTTCCCTGTGTTTGTGGTGGCACCCCTAAATTTTCTCTAAGGCCTCTCAGGTCCCAGGGAACTACCCAAACTCTAGAAGCCAGCAGGGTGTGTAGAGCTGGGCCTGGGACCTGACCAAGCAGGCCAGGTGGGGGCTTCTCCTCTGCTGAGCCCTGCCTGCCAGTCTCTGCCTGCCAATCTTGAGCTCTCTTCAGAAGGAGAAGGATGCTTTAGGGGGAGCTCATGTTTTAAAGAAGACTCGAGTCTTCTTCCTGGCTGTGGTCCATTTCTCCTAACTGAGACTCTCCAGACTGGCATTTAACAGAAAAGCAAGAGACTTAGGAAAAACGTCAGTGGGAACATAAAGCTTCAGTGTTGGCCACAGCCCCTCTGGGCTGGCCTGGCTGCTTTGGGAAACCGTGTTCCTTGGGAAGTTCTGGAGTACCCTCCCTCCAGGGGTTGGCCAGGAGAGAGGAGGGCTGGGCTTCAGCGAAGGGAGCTGCTGTGCTGCTCTGAGAGGCCAGAGCTAGGCTGCCATCTGCCAGCTCTCCCTGCAGCAAGGCTGAGGAGAGGGCACAGTCAGACCCAAGGGAGGGCACATGACCACAGCAGGCAGAGACCAACCCTGCCCAGTACCCAACCCAACCTCGACACCAGGTTCACACTTGGAACCATGTGACGCTGCCCTATGTCTGGGGCCTGCACACCTCAGACACAGCACAACCACCTTCTGGAAGTCAAGGCTGCTGGGAGATCTCAGTGTGGAAGCCTGGCCAAGTGGAGTCTGATTGGAGGGCAGTGGGAGGAGGAGCAAAGAAGGACTCAGAGGCAACGTTGTCAACCTTCTAAGCCAAATCCTACATGTGCTGCCAGCCTGGCTACTGTGGTGACGGGAACCAGCAAGGAGAACTGAGAAGCAAGGCTCGCTGTGCCCAGGAAGGATGGAGAACAAGGGCAGGTGATGTAGCTGGTCTTCACCCCTGCACAGACTGAGGCTACTGTGGCTCTGAGTCTCGAGAAGAGGCCACAAGCCACGTCCTGCTAATCTGTAGAAAAGGCAGTGTTTCTTGGCAGACCCAGGACACTCTAATCCCCTCACACAAAGTGACCCTGGGGCAAGGCACTTCAGCAGCTCTGGCTGACAAATGGGGGTCGAGGCTGCTGCCTATTTCACTAATGTGTCTGCCAAACAGATACATTAGCTGGAAAGCAGCACAGCTGAGAGAATCGGATTTCTTTTGGCCAGCCCTGCAAGGACCTGTGAGGAGGGGCCTCAGAGCTTGGGTGGTTGGGGTGTAAAATCTCCAGAAAGCATAATCTTTCTTAAACGGCTTTCATCACATCACTCGCCTGACCAAGCACCTGCAAGGATTCGCTATTGCTCAGGGATCAGAGCTAAAGGCTCTGTCTGGCACCCACCCTGCACCCTCCATCAGCTGCCAATCCCCTTGCTCTTAATTTCTCACGTTAACTAGAGGCCACCAGAGCCTGAGGCTGCAAGGCATTACATTTATCTTAGGCTATCTAACCTTTTAGTGCCCCGGTTTCTCTTTCTCTAGAATGAGGAGAATAGAACCTACTAAATAGGATCTGGGGGAAGATGAAACAAAGCATATAGGGTATTAAACATAGGAAGGGCCCATGGAATGGTGTCCACCAGGATCATATAACATCACTAGTAGCTGCATCAAGTCAAAAGACCCTGGAGTCGGTGCTCGACTCTGTTATACTTTTCTAGGGCATCATTATCTGAGTAACAAGAAGGAACAAAGAGTAGCACAGTGCTATATAGCCAACTAAGTCAATTCATAAAATCCAACTGGATTGACTGGGGAGTGGGTGGAGGCTGTTGAAGGGATTACCCAATGATCCAGACTGGTTAAGAGAGTCCTACTCTCATCCAACCACCCTCCCATCACCCTTCCTCCTCCAACTGTGCAGACAGGGAATTTACATAGATATATAATGTTTGAGTCGGGGTCTCACTCTGTTTCCCAGGCCGGAGTACAGTGGCACGATCATAGCTCACTGCAGTCTCTAATTCCTGGGCTCAAGCAATCCTCCCACATCAGCTGCTTGAGTAGATGCGACTGCAGGTGCCTGCCACCATGCCCAGTTAATGTTTTGATCTTTTGTAGAGAAGAGATTTTTGCTATGTTGCCCAGGCTGGTCTCAAGCTCCTAGGCTCAAGCAATTCTCTCACCTCAGCCTTCTAAAGTGTTGGGATTACAGGTGTGTGCCACAGTGTCCAGCAGTCTGGCAATTTTTGATGGGTGCACTTGGAGTGGATTTTAATGGGATGATGATACTCTCTACCCCTCACAGGGGTGTTTTGAGGGTCAAGCAAAATAAATGTGTAAACTTTGCATAAAGTGCTGGGTAAATGCTGGCATTTGGCTTTGTGAATTACTCACCGCAGCACCGGCAGGGCCAGTCCGTCCTCTCTCACCAGGCAGGCCACGGGGACCCTAGAACACACACCAAGACAGCCCAAGCATGAGTTGACTTCATGGCACTCAGGGTGATCATTTCTACTTGTGGGCCCTTCCCAGATACCGGAGGAGAGAGATGCCCATGCCCAGGAAGCAAAGGCACTCCTGATGGCACTGCCTTCCTGGCTAGTCAGGCCTTCTCAGATCACACCAAAGAGTCTTCTGTCCAGACAGGACACACAAATATTCCTGTTGTTACCTATTGAGCACCTTGTTACAGGCACATCTTGCTTCTTGCAACAGATGAGCTTGCCGAAATGTTGAAAATAAACAGAATTTTTTAAAATTGAAGCACACTTTAAGTGTATCAACAGGCTAATTTAAAAAAAACACTGGTAAAAATCTTGAACAAATCATCTATCTAATACATTTTTCTTTTTGCTCATGATCAGCTCAATTGTACAAAATTAAATATGAGCTTTGCAGGAAGGGAGCTCTGGTGTGTTTATGGGGTGGCCATCTGATAGGCTTTGGGAGGTGACTGAAGAATGACTGGCAGCCTTCCTGGGGGGACACCCATACTCACCATTGGGCCTGGAGAACCATTCTCACCAGGGGAGCCACTCTCGCCCTGGAAAAGAATGCAAAGGATCAGTGTTTGGAACCCCTTTCAGCCACCCAGAAAACTTTCAAGGAAGATGCTGGAAGCTGTGGTCACTCAGCTAAGCACTGATGCACTCAAATATCAGCTCTGTGAGGGGTAATGTCCCAAGCCCCCAGGTGTGCTGTTTGCCCGTTGGGATAAAGGACTGGGTGTTCCCTGCTAAAGCTGTTCTGATAGGCCAACTTCCCTAAGCCCCACAACACCTCTATGGCTGGAAAGAAAAGTTCCTGGATGCTTACCTCCCCTTCTCACCCTGGGTGCTTTCAGCTCCCTTACCTTCACGCCGGGAGCACCAGCCTCTCCCTTAGCTCCATCCAGGCCTGGATAACCCTGGGGAATAGGAGAAAACATTCAATCCAACATCTGGGAAACCCAAGCGGGAAGAAGAGGACAAGCTCCAAAGTGCTCTTCTCTCCCACAGGCATCCCTTTCCAACACCCTCACCAGAGATACTCACTCTGTGACCTTTGACACCAGGAAGGCCTGGGGTTCCTGGAAAGCCGCGAGCACCCTGCAATTCAAAGCAGAGATGTTCAGGGCACAGAGTGAAAGAACAGGGTAAGGCTGCCCTGGGCTGCTGGAGCCTCCAGCTCCCTCGGTCCACCAGGGAGTCGCTGGATGCCCAGGACTTGGACAGCTCTTTCAGCAAAACCCAGATCCCCCCTGGCTGTGCCTCTCCTATCTTGTGCAAATGGGTATCCATAACAACTGTCCAGCCTCCTCCCAGGCCTGTGTGAGGATCACAGACACCATCATCCACAGGCAGGCGTAATAAACACAGGGACTACTGGTGTTTCATTTTCGAAGTGACCTATGAACGAGCTATTGGGTTTAAGGCTACAGTGAGAGAGGCTCTGGGCAAGGGGGCCCTTTACCTGAGGGCCAGGAGGGCCTCTTTCGCCAGATTTTCCAGGTTTGCCAGCTTCACCCTGAAGGGAGAGAGAGAGATACCTCAACTTCCTCAGAAGACATGGTAGCAGGGTGGCTATTCGCCGCAAGGGCACTTGCAGATTCCAGTTCCCCAAATGCCTTTTGCGGGTCATGATTTATTCTTTTGGACACCTGTATGACCCATGGGCAAGCTCCTCTGTCCTCACCAGCCTCTGACTTCCCTGACAGGCCCTTTCTCTCCTAGGCTCTGTTGACTAGCTCCCCTAACCTTGAGAGACTTTCACTGTCTAATGCTATTCATAAAACTAGCTCAGGAGTGCCAGCTCTTGTCTCTTCACTTCGTTTGCATCCTTTGTAGACATCCTGACTCAGGCTGAGCTTTTTCCTAACTCATTTACAATTAAGATAATGTTGGGTTGTTGAACCTTTTCTTTCTTTGTTTTTCCTTCTCTGCATCTTTCTGCCTTGTGCTTTTTTCTCTCCCTTCTCTCGTTTCTCAATTTCCCTTCCTGTGGCAAATGGTGTTTTAATTATTTCCCTTCCCATTGGGTCCAAAGCAGTCCACAGGGAACTTGCAAGCTCAGTCACAAGTGGGCACATGGACAGGAGACATAGTCTGAGTTTAGGAAGCCCAGTCTTGCTCCTCAGGACGCCTCCACCCCGGAAGCCTCCCATCACTCCCCCAGCACACGCCCTTTCAAGTGAGGCAGGTCCTCATGTGACAATTCAGGCACACTCACATCATCACCGGGTTTTCCAGGGGGGCCAGGAGGACCACGGGGACCCATGGGACCCTACAAACAACGAAGAGAGTTTAAGAGATGGTTGGAGGGAGAAGACACCTAATTAGTGGACGGAACTTTGGGATGGCCGTTTTGGAAGCCAGTTCTCCTATGAGGAAGACAGAAAGGTCAGAGCAAAGATGCAGAGATCATAGTGGGAGGCGGCAGGCAGCACAGGTTGGGGTGACTGAGGAAGGGGACTCTTAGGACAGAGTCTCTGGTGGTTCTTGCCACAGTTGGTTCTCTGTCAGAGTTTCCCCATCGCTAGAAAATGACATCTGGATTTCTTTGTGCCACCCCGCTGTGGGAGAGAGCTGGGCAGAGCCTGGGAAGGCACAGCAGCTGGGGTCCCAAGATCTATCATTAGAGGCTCCCCAGGACAGAGGGTGAGACTGTGCCAGTACTTACAGAGACACCGGGTTCGCCAGGTTCACCAGGATTGCCTTGAAATCCTTGAGGTCCCTGAAAAGTAACATGAGAACATCAGGTTGACTCCCATATACTGTTCTAAGCTACCACAGTGCTTGACAATCATCCATGACGCCAATAAGAAGAAAAGACCCAGTACTTACAGGAGCACCAGCAGGGCCTGGAGGTCCCCGAGGTCCCATGGGGCCCTGCATTGGAACAGAATAGGAGAGGTTTACTGGAAGTGCTTCCCCAGTGGCCTCCAGCATGCCATCTTCTCCCAGCCAAAAGCCCAGACAAAGGACAAGAAGTTACTCTGTGGGCAGGGGGCCTGCAGCGTCTGCTCCCTCTCATTTCCCACTCCCCACGCAACAATCTATTTTTATTTATAGGCACCATTTGGACAGAGAAGCTGGCCTTGCTTTCTCCTGGACAGCAGCCATGTTTACTAAAGTCTGAGTTTCATTTAGCATGTGCCAAGTCAGAGTTGCAGGGCTGAGATTTCCTGCTGGAAGTCTGTGGATGCTGGAGAACAGTAGCTGCTGTCTGCATTCTTCAGTTCTCATTCCAAGAGCAATAGCAACTGGCCTTCTAACAGATCAGCCTATATGCATCTCCCCATCCTCATTCTTCTTAGTCACTCCAGCGCATCATTAAAACTGGCATCCATCGCCATTAAAAACCAAATGCTTTGCTAACTGAATGGAAGGTTACATAACTGGTGGAGAAGAGCTGCTCTAAGCAATTATCTGTAAAGCAATGGTTGTCAGACTCTCTGGCTCTGCTAAGGCCAGCTCCTGCCATTTTGGCTGCAAAGAACTGGTGTCTTTTCTTACCATTGGTCCTTGCATTACTCCCATCTGGGCGCCACCAGCCTTCTCATCAAATCCTCCAGCCATCTGGGCAGCAAAGTTCTGCAAATAACCCAACAACATTAGGAGACTGAGAAGCCCTAGGTCTTCGTACTTGGCTAGGGCAGCTCTATCTGGAGAGAAAGAACTCCACCTAGATAAACTCTAATTGTTAGAAACTAACATAACATTGATCAGTGATGCCCGAAAAGTCATTTTGGGAATTTGTTATTAGATGACAGTGGCAAAATCATTTCCCTGGAAGAGAAAGTGCTATTTGGAGAAGTATCAGTTCCTTGCATTTCATTTTATACACTTAGTTTATATTCTAAAATATGACACATGTTATCTAACACAGATGGAGAAACAGAACTAAAACCTTTTAAAGGTATTCTTTATTCTCCAAGACTTTAATGCCCAGCAAAGGACTAAAATCAACAGTCTTGAGATATTTCAGCAAGAGATGCAGTAGGCATCTGTGAGCCCATTAAGAATTTAAAACATAGCAAACATCAAAAATGGCAAACCTGCAAAAACTGGGCAATCATATAATTTGTCGATTGGTTTACTTCCAAAATTGACTTTTGCCACACACCTTCACTCAGTGGAGCTCTTTCATGAGAATGAATAGTTGCTTGGAATGTACTTGGCAAGGACCAAGAACAAATGTCTTCCAAGGACAGTGGTCACTCTTCTTCCAGGGAAATACAAGTGCCCAGTCATTCTTCCCCCAACCCCTACACCCACCACCCCCAAGAATCAACCACATGGTACAGAAGCCAGGAGCCAAGGTACTGAAGACTTTCTTTACAGAAAGCCAGTGAGAGAAAAAAGTCAGCCTTTAGTGCCACCGTCTCATGCCTAATATGTGATTCCACTAAATTATAGACCTGGGGGTGAAGCCCACGGACAGGCTATGTACACACTGCTGGCAACCCTGGGAGTGAGCCAGGTAAGTGCAAGTAGCAATTTAGAAGCCACATTTCTGGAGGGACAGCCTGAAGGAAGGGGAAGTAAGGATACTTACTCCACCAAGGCCAGGGGGACCAGGGGGGCCAGGAGGACCAGGGGGGCCAGGATTTCCAGGGGTTCCAGGCTCTCCATCTCTGCCACGAGGTCCAGGGGCACCCTTGGCAGAAAGAGAAAAAGGCACCAACATGAAGCAAGTTTCTTCAAGAACCATCCATTCCCAGGCTGCTGTTGAAAAGGTGGCTGGGTATGTGGTAGCACCTTGGGGGACCTGAGACGTCCACAAGGATCAAACAGCATTGCGCTCTACTCACTTTTTCACCTTTGTCACCACGATCACCTCTGGGTCCTTGTTCACCTGCAGGTCCCTGAAGATGAGGAATATGGTAAGATGACAGCAAGGCCCGCAGCCTGCAGATCAGTGACTCAGGTGCAGTGAGGAAGGGAGAGGAAGAAACGGAGGAAGGGATGGAGGAAGGAATTTCTGTCTTTCTTACTTGAGGCCCAGGGGGTCCTTTGGGTCCTACAATCTGTGAAAGAGAGACCACATGAAGGCAAGTTAGAGGCACGCACAGGAAAGGACCCATTTAGAGCCACCAGATGCAACAGTGTGAGAATAACTTGTACTTACATCCTTAATATCGCCAGGCTCTCCTTTCTGGCCCTGAAACATGAAGTATTCACAGGATTCAGCTGAGTAAGCCCACTAAACCCCAAGTACAAACCCCACCAGCAGCCCCCCTGTTGAGGCGCCTTCTGAAACAGGTTTGAATAAAAAAATAAAAATAAATAAATTTAAAAAACACAAGGGGGGACGAAAAGAAAAAGAAAAGCTCTCACCTTTGGTCCTAGTCGCCCTGCAAGGGGGGGAAAAACAGAGATGAAGGTAAGAATCTTGAGTTGGAATAGTACCAGTTCTTGTCACTCAAACACTCTTTAGGGAATCAAACAAAGACAAGGACACAACCAAGGATGAAGGCAGCTTCCTGTTTCTCCACTGAACCCCTCGGTTGGGGTATTAGGGTCACTGCGGCCCTGGATTGCTGAGGACCCATGAGGAATGGAGGTGACCCAGACTTTGTTATTCAAAAAGCAGGCAGTATGCAAAAGAAAGGAGCAAGGGCCACACAAAGAGAAAATGAAGAGCTCAAGATCTAATCAGTCACCAAGAAAGAAAGCACAGAAGATTCCTTCCCTCTTTCCCTCCCACAGGTTAGGAAACCCTTCCCAAACACCAAGTCCTCCCAGAAGAAGAGTTAGGTACTTAGAAAGGTCTTACATTAAAGCTGGGTCTCCTCGAAGCAAGCACGAAAAAAACAGCAGGACATAGGAGTTAAAAAGAGCATCTCAGCCAGCACCATTTCAAATCAATCACCCCTCCCCCATCGCAGCAGCAAAATAGTAAAGGCCATCAACACTTCACTCACATAGGCCCTCTTGGAAGGGACATGGAACCTGAGAATCTATACCATAAAGGAGCCAGTGTTGGTGAAGTGTTACGGAAAGGCAACTTCTCACTTCCAACTGTCTTCTCTAGCAGGAAGTGGACAGTGAAGGCCACCCCAGAAACCTAAATATGTGTCCCTAGTCACCCTGCAGGGAGATAGGACCTCTTTGAATGCCGAGGAGGGGTCGCTGCACATGTGTCATCCACCAGCACTGGTTCTAGCTGGGAGTCTATAAATGTCTACCAGAGTGCAGGCACCTGAAACTCTATTCTAGTTCCATCTCCATCCTTCCCCACTAGAACTCCCAGAGCCCAGTCTTTCTTTTCCTCGTAACTTGCTTTTTAATTGGGGGTCAACTCCAAGAGAGGTAACAGTAAAGAGGACACTGCCACCAATGTTTCATACCTCAAAAAAGGAGCCTGTCCCCTCTGTTTCCCCACTAGCTGGCCAAGGTTTATCCACTCTGAAGAACACATACTTGGAGGAATGGAGAAGACAAGATGTCAGTGTCAGAGGAGGAATTAATTCATGGTTTGGCCAGATAGAGTATTTGAGCTCCACTGCGGCTTTAGTAATTTGCAGAGATGAGCTCAGAGAGGACACTCTTGTGGAATCACACCTGCATTTCCACGTGTCTTAGAAGCATATTTTTGGAGGTGCTGGGCAAGGAAGGAACCCACTAGTATCTCAGCCTCACTGTTTCAACCTGCAAGTGAGAAGTAGCCTTTCCTTTCTGCCCCAGCTGCTGGGGTTCCATGGATAACCAGCCCCTCTGTTTTGCAGAGATGACCAGCATCTATGGGAAGGTGTTTGCTGTGCCTGCAAGTAATTTATTTATGTTGAACAGGAAATAAATAAATTACAACCACTGGCAGTGGCGAGGTCAGCTGGGCAGATGGGGCAGCACTCTCCGAAGGGGATCTCAGGGCTGAGGCAGTCTTTCGGGTCTTCACAGATTATGTCGTCGCAGAGGACAGTCCCAGTGTCACAGACACAGATCCGGCAGGGCTCGGGCTTCCACACATCCTTATCATTATACCTCTGCCCGTTCTGCACACAGCTGCCAGCCTCCTCTGCACCAAGGGTGGGCGGGGGAAGCAGAGAGCCAAGGGAAGGAGCGGGTAGGAGGCCAGAAAGAAAAAGAGAGAGGTTGCAGTCAACTTGACATCATTCAAATGCTGAAGAATGTGGGCTGGGGCCAGCTAAACACAAAGAACTTCGTATTTTTTCCCCTAAAACATCATTCCTCCTATCATGTACTCAACAACTGTGTATTATGCATCTTGAACCATGTTGTCTATTCACCAGTGAAAATCCTGACCCAACAATGAAGGTGGGGGGCGGGGAGGGTAGTAGCTGCCCTTCACTCATCTAGTATAGAGGAAACCTGGGGATGGGATGGGAGGCACAAATTGGAGGGAGAGTGGAAGGGAGAGATGAGACTATGACAGGGAACTCTGGGACTGTAAAGAGAAAGGAGACAGGAAAACGGTGAGACTTCCTCAGCCCAGTAGAGATATTCTTTCTTCTTCTTTCCTCTGGGAATCACAGGATTTGCTAAATACAACTGACAGCTAAAATTCAGAGAGAATGTAGAAAATTCTGCCTACAAAAATTAGAATCTGTAAACAGCCAGGTGCCAAAACTTGGTACATAAGGAAGGGAGGTGAAGAAGGAGTTATCAGAATTAGGATCTTATCCCCTTCTATGAATCACAGTAGAATTAGAACCAATTTGGAAGGGGGAGAGACCCATTCAAACAATGCACTTGGAGCTTAGGTAGGCTAATAAATGGCTTAGGAGACAAGCAGGGCCGAAGGGCCCCAGGGGCCTTCCTTCAGCGGTAGCCGTCCCTGGAGAGGCCTGTCTCCATCGGAAGACAGTATCCCGATTTGGGGAGCCGGGGCCTTTGAATGCCAGGCCTGGGTGAAGATTGGCCAGTCCGGGCCTGGCCTCCAACAAGAAAGCAGAGGAAGAATAGCGGGGACCAATCCCTCTCCACAAGGGCCCTGCCGTCTGGAATTCATGCTGCAAGTGAAACCTGTGCTGACAAGCGCTCTCCTAGGCACGCCAAGGGCTGTAGAGACCGCACCACGTGCTAGGGAGCGCCCAGCGCTGTTTTTCTCATCAAAATCCCCAAAGCAATGGCCCCAGCTGGGGATGAATAATAGGAAGGAGCCACAAGCCCGGTGGGCGGAGAAAGGAACGGGCCTGCCCATTGCTCTTTAAGGAGAGTGGAAATCTAAAGATAAACGTGTCCCTCTTTTTTTTTCTCCCACTAGAGGAACTCCACCTAGCCTGTAGGGTAGACAATCTAGGGGGAGGGTGGGGGGATGCTGGGACGCACCCACCATTAAAATAACTGGAGCGTAGAACGCAGGCGGGGAGGAAGGTGTAAGAAAGGGGGCGCCGGCTAATGGGCTCCAGGCCGGACTAAGGAAGCGCCCACCCTCACCCAAGAGGGTCCAGGGAAGAGAGAGGGGGAGATACTACGGGGGGGGCGGGGGGCGCACTCCGA